>NW_027468564.1:10100004-10200004 GCF_046254945.1 Alosa pseudoharengus | reverse complement strand
TAGAACAATTTGAGTCCGAGTGTCAAACACACAGATAAAAAATGGCCTCTGGGGGGCGCCGTAAAATATATAAACTGCTACAACTTTTCATTAGAGTATCCAATTTTAACGTATGAGGTATGTATGGATTCAGAATTAAAAGGAGAAACTGGTGTGCTAAGCATTTGGTCACCAGATTAAAAACACACTTTATAATAAACACACTTTTAGCCCATGGACAGCAAAATTGTGCTTTTTTTTATATAAAGGGTGGAAATGCCCTCAAAGTTGCAATGAAACATCATTTTTAACTACATTTTTTGATGCAACAGTTGCTTTTCTGGACCAGTGAGTGACATTTGTGTAATTTTCTGCGGCACACCTGATGATCTCTCACGGCACACTAGTGTGCCCCGGCACAGTGGTTGAAAAACACTGTCGTAGGCCTAATCCCTTGCATTGCCACAAACAAACATTAGGCCTATGATATGCCATGCATGATAGATAGATAGATAGATAGATAGATATACTTTATTGATCCCTAGGGGAAATTTAAGAAATTATTTTTTTCATGTAGTCCAGGCAAAGTAAGGTAAGATTTCTCATGCTTATTTCAGACTGGTTTGTTGCAAAATTGGTGTCTATTTTTACATTTTGGCCCTTTGAATCAATGGAAATGGTTGTTGACGAGGATTGACTAATAGACTGTCTGTCCAATCAGAGGGGCCTGTATGATGCCTCTTTACTTTGCACAATTTTGGCTAAAACAGTAGACAGTATGTTTATGTAAGTGAATGAAGATAAATTGTAAAGGTTGAAGATGGGGTTGAATGGGGGTTTCTGGGCTATAGGGCCAGATAATAGCGGTATTAAACCGATGATGCATCATCTTGGGGTTACCAAGTCCCCAAAAAAATCTTCAAAAGTGACCTCACTGCTAATAGCTTATTTAGAGGGCATGCAGGTAAAAGCCTGTCCAGCCATTTAACTATTAATGTAAACGGCAGCAGTTACTGAATGGTACAGTGACTTTATCTGGAAGTGTGGTCCATTGTCAGATGAAATGAAAATTGAGCTCTTTGGCTAGAAACTTTAGATGTGTTTGGTGTACATAGAAGAATGGCTATACTGAAACGAACCCCATGCCTAATGAGAATTATGGTGGAGGGGCTGTGCTATTGTGGGGCTGTTTTTATTCCCAAAGGCCTTGAGAACCTAATTAAGGTGCATGGTGTCATGAACACCAAGAAAAACCTGAACATTTTCAAAGTAAATCTGCCAATCTCTGCCAAGACACTAAAAGTTGGTCATGATTGGATCATCAGGTCAATGAACCAAAGCAAATGTCCAGATCAAAACAAATATTGTTTGCTGAACACAAAATCATGCTTCAGACATTGCCATCTCAGTCCCCTGATCTAAACTCCATAGGAAAACAGTGGGGTGAGTCAAAGAGGAGTGTGGACCTAGGAATCTGGACGATCTGGGGAGATTTTGTAAAGACGAACGGTCTTAAATCCCTTGCTTTGTATTCTCCAACTTTATGGGGTTTTATTGGCAAAGGGAGGCTTAAGAAGTTATTACAAGCAATATATTATAAGCAATTATATATAAAAACAAGCCAATAATTGTGAGCAAAATCACCAACAGATTGTTTTTTTATACCAGTTTTTAGTCAACTTTGCCAATAATTCTGGAGGTTACTGTATATAATTGCTATAATTATTGCTATAATTTTAAAATATATTTTCTGATTCAAAGCTGAACAACTGAACAACAGCTGAACTACAGCTATAAAACTGACTAAAAGCTAGATTCATGTCAATTCAGGTTGGTTTTTACAAAGTTAAATTGTGTTTTTTTTAATAAATCATGATATTGAATTATGCAGTGCAAGATGCCTCAAAGACAGTAGACAAATGCAGAAAGAAAGCCACAAAAGGCAATGGATCTCTCTCTCTCTCACACACACACACACACCACACATACAAACAAATAGATAAAGATTTCACCTGGTGGGGTAAATTATCTATATACTATAGTATGATGTAGTTTGTTGTAAGATTCCATGTTGAATTTTGTTTCAATATGGGTCGCTATAATTTAACGGATTGAACTGTAAATTATGCTAACATATGTTTAAAAATCTTGTTTCATGTGCCCCTTTTTCAATTTGAGCCCCTGGCCCTCCAAAGGTCTCTGCACGGCCCTGATATAGAAAGCTAGGCAATGCCCATGATGATGACTGAGCTGTGTAATGGGTCTGTTGCCTATTAGACTACTTTAGGCTATATCACGACTACTTCATGACTACCTAAAACCGTCTTTATTCAGAAACTGTGTCATTGGTCATTGATTTATGTACTCAAAAATAGCCCTCTAGCCTTTTTCACAAGCCTGTATTAGGCAATGGATTCCTCAAAATTTCATGCACATTATTATTGATTTACTTTCTTCCAGATATAAAGTTTTTTTGTGAATTTTTTTGTGAATAAAATGATGGCTTGATTGAAAAAAGTTGGTACTCATGATCCTAAATTCATAAACTCAAAGTTGCAAGTTGGGTGCTTAATATCACATCAGCTTTATACAGCCATATTTGTGTATGGGTATCCTAGGTATCTTTGTGCTTCAGGGATATTCTCAACAACGATCTTAAATCGAGTTGAGTGATTACCCAGGCTTTATTTAAAATAACTTTAAAAATGATGTTTCATTGCAACTTTGAGGGCATTTCCGCCCTTTATCAAAAAAAAGCACCATTTTGCTGTCCATGGGCTAAAAGTGTGTTTATTATAAAGTGTGTTTTTAATCTGGTAACCAAATGCTTAGCTCACAAGTTTCTCCTTTTAATTCTGAATCCATACATTCCTCATATGTTATAATTGGTTAAACTAGTCAAAAGTTGTAGCAGTTTAAATATTTTGCAGCGCCCCCTAGAGGCTATTTTGTTATCTGTGTGTTTGACACTCGGACTCAAATTGTTCTATAGACCCTTCACTTCAACTTAGAAGTGAAAACCAAACTTTAACACCAATTTGAAATGACTGAGAAAAATTACACATAGATACGACCCCACTAGTGTGGCTATAGTGACTGAAGGACACAGACGAGAAAGCTGTTTTGAATGAAACGTTTAGCCTACGTTGTTAAGAAGAACGTCCATAGGCCTACTAATCCTGTTGATAGGAGCATCAATCTACTATTTCTGCAGTAAGGAATTTCCGTTGCCTAGGCCTATAATGGGAGTTCGTCAAGTCTGAAATATCACAAGAGCATGTTTAATAGGTCGCCTGGCTCTGGTATCACCTCAATGCAAAGCAATCAGGAGGTAGGCCTACAAGTTAGCACACCTCTTGGTGATAATAATGCTGGCCGCCATCCTTGCTAACGTAGTGTATTGTTAAAGTTACTTTGCTAACGTATTGTTTGCTTAGCCTATAGGCCTACACTACGACTGACAAACTTACTAACTAACCGACAAACTCCCTTATTAAATTGACTACATTTGCTGCACACTTGAAACAAAATGTCGCCAAAAGTATGATAAAGGTGGTTACATTTATTTCCATCCACTTGTAGGCTATGCTGCTTTTTTTGTCTCGTTTTCTTATCCTAGACTGCCACCTACTGGATAGAAAAGGTAACAACCTAATAATTACGTGAACAAAAATCTAGATAGATAGATAGATAGATAGATACTTTATTGATCCTCAAGGGCAAATTCAAGGATTTCTACAACATCTACAACATGTTTGAATTAGGGGTGTCACGATTCTCCAAATCCTCGATTCGATGTAATTTTCGATTTTAAAGTCACGATTCGATTCGATTTTCGATCTTTTTTAAATATTACTATTAATGCATTCCTTATATGTTATTTACTCTTTTTGGCCTTTTCCTTTTCTTTTTCGGGGGGCTTTTATTTTGAAACCGCTTTGAAACCGTTCCAACCGCGAGGTTGTAATGTAAACAGAACTAACTTTAGGCTAAAACAGAGACGTGAACATAGTAAAATGAAACAACACAGAATGTTAATTTGATTGTTTCAGCACACTCCGAAGAGACCCAAGGTTAGTGTTCATGGAATATGTACTTATAAATGTGCATTTTAAGCCTTAAAGTAACTTTGGACTGTAATTAGACCATCTTTTCACTTGCTAAGTTGAGTAGGCTAAGTTAGTTTTAATTGACGTGAATGAACGAATACTTCCACACCTGTGATTTCAAAGTAGCAAGAGGGGCTTTGATTTCGGTAGGTTGATGTGTAGGCCTATATTTTAACTGGCTGCAGCCTAAAATTAGAGGAGTGTTGACGCTGCAGTTCAGCACGTGCGTGTGTGTTTGTGCGTCTTGGCATACATGCTGGACGTGACATTGGGGGTGTGGCTGCATCGTCGATTCTACTTTTAAGTTCGAAGTTCGAGATTGAGATGTAATTTCGATCGATTTCGAAATAAAATCGAAATCGTGACACCCTTAGTTTGAATGGTCAAAAAAAAGGATAAATCATGGGGGGTATACCACACATTACCTTGGTGTTAGGGTAGCTTACTCTGCACACGCCATTGACAGTGAGTAGTAACTTTTTTTGCATCATTTGCATCATACTAAAAATCTGACACCAGGAACTACGCTGATGCCTGAGCCAGAGGGGAAATTATAATAAAACAGAGACGTAGATCTTTAAAGTCTATAATGTTGTTGTATAATGATGGTTTGGCTCTTCATTGATTCACTCATCTGCCAAAATTGATTTTAAGATAATTATGTTCATAGCAAAAATGGATGCATGCGATTAATTCAGATTAATTAACCACAGAGTTTGTGGGAGTGGAAGGGAGTTCCAGAGTTTGGGGCCAGCCACGCTAAAAGCCCTGTCACCCATGGAACGGAGATGTGCAGTGGGGGTGGATAGGAGGTGGGCATCAGTGGAGCGTAAGGTGCGGGTAGGTTGGTAAGGGGTCAGGAAGCTTGAAAGATAAGAGGGTGCAAGATTATGTTATATATATATATATATATATATATATTAGTTATATAGAATGTCTATTTATACTCTACATATATACTCTATTTATCTCTGTAGACATGTCATCTGGAAACCTGTATTTATCCAACTATACACTGTACATTATTAATCTCTATTGTCTACACAGCTATACTCTACCTGCACTTGGTACTTAATGCTTCTTTGCACTTCCGGTTGGATGTCAACTACATTTCATTGGCTCTGTACCTGTACTCTGCTAAATGACAATAAAGTTGAATCTAATCTAATCAAATCTAATAACTGATATTGTTTGAGCTTTTTCAGTACAGATGGCCTGGGTTCTCTTAACGCTACTTACCAAGTCCCTTTTACCGCCTTCCTCTGGGCCCAGAGCTGCAAAAGCACAGACAGTTCACAGAAGGAGATCAAACACAGTTCTGATGGGGAACAGTGCTACCTCATGCAGCAACCAGGGTAAGATACACCCAACAACTGTTCCGTATGACTATTGCCATTCCTTGTGTAAGAACACTACAATTCTACCACCATTGGAGTATAGCGTTAGTTCAGGCAGGCCACAGTTCACGCTTGCTAGACTACTCCATACCTCCTCCATCTTATTTCCCCTTCTGGGCGTAACAGTAAGATAAACCCAACATCAGTTCCGTATAACTATTGCCATTCCTTGTGTAAGAACACTACAATTCTACCACCAATGTTCATTACAATCTCTGCAGAACTGTGAAAGCTTTGAGGTTGTTTAGTGTTGACGATGCCTGCTCTGTTCTGTACCCCACCTCCACCCCATCTTCTCCTCACACATCTGCCTTATCAATGTCTAGTTGCTGCATTGATGCCTGCTCTGTTCTGTACCCCATCTCCTCCTCATCTGCCTTATCAATGTCTAGTTGCTGCATTGATGCCTGGTCTGTTCTGTACCCCATCTCCTCCTCACACATCTGCCTTATCAATGTCTAGTTGCTGCATTTATCTGGCTGCTCTCTCTGTCTTAGGCTTTTCATGTTTACACGTGAAAGGGCAGGGGGCTCCCAGAACAGACCCATACCACCAAATGAAACATTATGCATTACAAATAGTATTTAACTATCTGGACTAATTAACTAAGTAGTCTTGACTGAAATGTATATTACAATCCCTGCAAAACAAAGATAGCTTATATAGCTGTTTAGTGGTGCCACACACATGACATGAAGGTATCTCACAGTCTTACTGTGTGTATGTGTGCGTGCGTGCGTGTGTATGTGCGTGCGTAAAAAGTGAGGGTTTGTGTGTGCAATAAGGTGAGGCTTTTCTCCTCTCCTTCAGACAGTAACAGCAGTCAAAGATAGACCATTTAGTGACTACCCCCCCCCCCCTGTATCCACTTTTACCTCCTTTTATATTGTATTTACTTATATTATATTATATTTACTTTTTTTACTTTTATATATATATATATATGTATTACATTTACTTTTATATTATAGTGAAACTCGGGGAGCAGTGAGGGGTTAGGTGCCTTGCTCAAGGGCACTTCAGCCGCGGCCCACTGGTCGGGGCTCGAACCGGCAACCCTCCAGTTACAAGTCCAGAGTGCTAACCAGTGGGCCACGGCTGCCCACAACCCCCCCCCCCCCCTCCATCCACTTCCTCTTATATTTTATTTACTGAAATTTTATCTTGGCTTTACTGACTCATCTTTTTAGGCATCGTCAGACCTATTTATCACAACCAAATTATTATTTTGTGCATATCTGTCTGTATTGTAGTGGGATGAGTCTATTGTTGTGTGGTATGTGATCCTGTCTGCAATCAAATTGCCCATTTGAGACAAAGAAATTAACTGAACTGAACTGTAATGTGACTGATAAGAGCTGTCCGTATCCAGAGATTTCCTAACCAGTAGGCCCCCACGGTTGTCACATTCCCTGCTCATGTGACCTCTCCTCAGACAGCTGAAAACACACTCTGAACATTTCTCGACTGAATGCTGACTCTTACACACACATACACACAGCATGACTCTTACACACACACACACAGCATGACTCTTACACACACACACACACACACACACACACACACACACACACACACAGCAAGGCTCTTACACACATAGCATGACTCTTATACACACACACACACACACACACACACAGACACAGCAGGACTCTTACACACACACACAGACACACACACACACACACACACACACACACAGACACAGCAGGACTCTTACACACACACACAGACACTCACACACACACACACACTCACACAGCAGGACTCTTACACACACATCATGACTCTTACACACACACACACACAGACACACACACACAGCATGACGCTTACACCCACACACACATCATAACTCTTACACACACAGCATGACTCTTACACACATACACACACACACACACACACACACACACACACACACACAGCATGACTCTTACACACATAATGACTCTTACACACACACAGCAGGACTCTTACACACACAGTAGGACTCTTAAAGCAGACAAGGTCAGTTTTCTCTTTTAAAGTTATTCACAAAGCCTATCAGACCTACTCTTAGTAAGGTAAAGTGACAACTCCTAAGATAAGAGAAGAGCTCTGTTGCTATGGATGACGTCATTACTTATGCACAAGCTTGATTGAAGTAACCACCTTGATTGGCTGATGATTATAATGTGGGAATGATTCCAAAAACCTCCCCTACGATGATAAGTGACAGGTCTGAGAATGTGTGCACTACACAAGTAGTGCTGAGGACAGAAGATGATGAATGAATAAATAAATAAATAAATAAATAAATAAATAAATAAATAAATAAAGAGTGAGATAAAACAAATAGCCTAATAGCCTATTGACATCAATCCATATGGATGCTTATCTTGCCATCACTTGTCATCTCATTGATGGTGATGACAAATTGTCCACCATTTTATTATCTGTGGGGAAGTTCCCAGAGAGGCATACGGCAGCCAACATAGCTGCTACAAAGACTTCTGTCATGGAGGAATGGGGGATTCTGGGAAAGGTGAGATGCCTTGTGACTGATGATGCTGCAAACATGATGGCATGTGGGACTATTTTGCCAGTCAGACACAGCATTTGTATTGGCCATGCTTTAAAGCTGGTTGTGAAGAAAGCCATTGACCAGACACCGGGTCTTGAAGAAATCAGGGGCAAGGCAAGGAAGATTTCGGCCTATTTGAGGACCAGCACCGTGGCCAGAGAGCAGAGCGGCTCCTCAGCATCCAGCAGCAGATGGGGATGCCCACTCACAAGCTTGTGCAGGAAGTGGACACACGCTGGAACAGCAGCTACCACATGATGTCCAGGCTGGATGAGCAGAGGGAACCAGTCGGTGCTGCAGTGGTGTCACTGTGCACCCATTTGGCAGCTCTGACCTCTGCTGAGTACCAGAGCATATCTGAATGCCTTGGAGCATTGTCTCCCCTAAAAGAGGCGACGGTGGAGCTGTCAGCAGAAAAAACTGTCTCTGGCTCCACAATTGTTCCCCTTGTGCGAATGCTGATGCCATAACTTCCAAACAGCGGGAGGTGAAGGGTGAGATGGCTAAGCAGCTCTGCAACAACCTCACGCGGCTCATGACTGAAAGGTTGAGTCACTACGAGACAGCCAGTCAACACTCCCTGTTCACTCTCCTGGATCCACGATTCAAAACAATGGAGTTTTGCAATTCAGGGAATTCCCAAAATGCTGTGAGAAGGGTCACGGCCGAATGTTCTTCTCTTTTAAGAGACAGCACTCCACCTGACCCAGCAGCACAAGAGCCTGCTGAGTCCTGAATCTATGGTCAATATGGCCATGTTTATATTGTATGTTTGTAGTGCATTGTTTTGTGTCCCCATTCAGGAAGTGGCCTATGGGATTTGCTGGAGCCACATGTGTGGGAGAGCAGGAAGGTGAAAAGTGCCACTGCAGATGCCACTGTAGAGGTGCAGCAGTACTTGAGTGAGCCAGACATCCCACGCTCAGAAGACCCACTCCAGTGTTGGGCTCAGCACAAGCACGTCTGTCCTCATTTGGATGTGCTGGCCCCAAATATTCTGTGCACACCAGCCTCCTCTGTGCCATGTGAGCGGTTTTATTCACAAATAAATTTAACTGTTTGCTTGATAATCACAATCTACCTGCTTGCGCACTTACAGAAATTGACTTGAGTTGTATTATTACAATAAGTCAGCTAATGTTATTATCATTGTAACAAGTTAACATAGCTGTTCATGTTATCTGGCTACCATGTTATCATGCTACCGTTGCCCAAGCCATTTAGTAGGCCTTCAAAGTATCATGGTTAAGTTTTACAAACGGCAAAGTTTTCACTGAGGTTAGGCTGTGGCCACCCCTACCTGAAGTGTCTGTAGAGGCACATGAACGTCAGCAAATAAATCAAATCAAAATGTGTTGCCTAATTGTGTCTCCTTTTGTCCAGCCTATTCTTTTAAGAGTTCAGTTCATGAAACACAGGCATTAAACGCACACTGCAATGGGCAGGAGAAGTCTATAACTTGTCCATATTTTACACAACATTTGCACACAGGGAGAGTCAAAACTCTTAGGCTTATAGGCTATTAACGTTAATGTTGCTGACATGTAAACATGGGTTTGATATTTTTTTATACTTTATTTCTCAATTCACAAACTGATGTTTCTCCTGTGGTGCAACAGGTTATTGCCTACAAATTGCTTTTTCACACAGTCGACATGGGTTCAAACCTCCCCCATCACAGGTTTTTTTTTATTATTATTTATTTATTTTTAGGACCAGCAACGCTTCCTCAATTTAGGCTACAGATAGACTGGGTGGCCACAGAGAGCCTGACCAGCAGTCAGTGAAATGTTTGAAAACTTAAAGGAGAATTCCATTGTGATATTGACCTAAAGTGCAGCGTCGGCGCCAGAGAGCAACGGTTGGGGGGGCTATGAGCACTGACAGGGGGGGCACCTCATCTCACTTTTATTCGTTATTTTTCCAAAATTGTCATATAATAAAGAGCATCCTTCGAGCCTTTTGGATAACTGAATCAATATGATCAAGGGGGAAAATAGTGCAAGAACATAGCGGTCATAGCCTATAGTGTTTAATAGACTAGCACACAACGTTTAGAATAATAGAATTTTAATAGAATAGCGTTGCATAGGCTACAATACAAGTAAATAGGCTTTAACAGACTCACCACTAGCAAGCCTAGGCTACACTAGGCTTCACTGTGTCTTTCCATTCATTTCGAAATGTTCTTGTAAGATCCTGCTCAAAAGCAAATTACACATACTGATAATGTCACAACATTGCACGTAGGCTATGATCCCTCAAAATGTTCTTTAAAGTACAGAACAAATTCTAACACATTTACTAAGTGGCTAGGTAGATGCACCAACTGTGATGGAAAGTTTAAGAACGAACAGGACACTCGGCATGGCTTTTAGTATTTTGTGCTGCTCTGACAGTCCACTTTTATTGCCACTTTTAGTCTACTGTTTTTGAGTTTGGAGAAGTACTTGCAGCGACAGGCTATAGCCTACGAATGCCGACTCCACTGTCGCATTTCCCAGCCAGGTCCATGATAGGCTTTTTGTCACTGCTTCCAATAATGTCTCCCTCTGGATAAAGCAGGTTAAGACCCGTGCTGTGTTGCGCTCACTAAAGGGCAATTCCATCTCCCCTTAAAGTAGGCCTAGCCTACATGATCCAAAGCACTATACGTCTCCGTTGCTCGAGTTTATCATTAGCACTGGACAATATCGGAAAATATAGGAAATGCGACGTGTCAGTTTGGCCCTTTAGCCTATTTACGGTTTCTGCAATTTAGATTAACAGCTCATGCATTCAGCTTGGGTCATCCTGCGGTCATACGCGAAAAACCTTGTATTTTCCATTATCTTCCCAGATCTATCTTGAGACCTTTTACTAAATTTCTTATGCAGCAGTGTCTAAAAACCCTACTGGTCGATATTTATGCCCATTTGGCGTTGCAGGAGTCGTGGTAAATCGGGTGTATCGGGTGTACTTGATGGTAAATGTATATGTACTTCATCGCGCAGTTTGCATCGCGCAGTTTGCACACACAATCAACAGTAGCATAGTTGACACACGTCATGTTTCATTTTGAGTAGGCAAAGTGTTCAACATCAGTGTTCAATATGGATTTAATTTCAATCATGCATAATAATATTTAGATTTTTTTTATGTGAGGGAGAGAACTCAGTTGGGGGGGCACACTGGCCTGTTTCGGCGGGCCTGGCCCCCTATGGCCCGGCCTTGACGGCGACGCTGCTAAAGTGTGTTGAAACATGATACCGATTGTGAACGTATTGTAACGTTTAATGCACACGACACCAAGCGTTGTTTAATGTCAGCTTTAATGGCACGAGAACGAGGGCAGGGACACAGACACAGATTACAATGCACACAGGGCAGGTCAAGGAATCACACACACTACACCAACAGGGGAGGTCCAGCCCCCCACACCAAAAGGAACACACATGAGGGATAACTAAAAAGGGAAACAGGTTACGATAAAGACACCAACTTTACACTTCTAACTTAGGAGAATAACGACATAAACCCCCCGATTGTTCGCCCTCGTGTCCCAGCATGCTTTTCGCTAGAGAACGCTAACACAGTCTTTATGCGCCGACGCTACATAGCTCCCCCAACAAGCCTTTGCCGTCCTCGGCAACGACCACGAGGTAGCCACATGCTAGCGTCGGCGCTCGTCGCCCGCCACTCAGTTCAGTGCGAAAGTACCGCCAACTCACGTGGGGTGCACGCGCCGCAGGAGCTCACTCAGCGAGGCGCCACGCTGCTAGCAATCCAGTTCGGGCGTGCTAGCAGCCACGTGGCCGACCCTGCTCGTCACCAGCTCCCTCTCAGCAGCCGCCCTCAGGCTGCACTTTCCGCGGCGTGTCACCACGGCACTCCTCCTCTCCTGGCAGGGCCCTAGGTGGCCTTTCCAACCGTCGACACTGTACCAAGCACCGGGGTTCGAGGGGGGTCAGATGAAGCTGCACCAACGCCACTCCGCTCCATCGAGTCGCCGACCAGGACAGACAGGCACGACTCCGCAGCAACCGGACCGCGCTGAGCTCTCCCGCTGCAGCTACCGTCTTCGGCGTCCCTCCTCGTGTTGCCATCTCGCAGAGCCGTACTGCTCTGTTCCCAGCCCGTTCCACTCCTTCGCGGCCTCGGCGAAGGCACGACCCCCGAGATGGTCATGCTTCCGAACTCCACACAACAAACTTTTTTTTTTTTTGTTTTAAAAGGCGCCGGCCAACAGACCAACTAGAACTAGCGCCTAGCACAGCACGGTGCCCCTCACACGCACCCAAAAGTTAAAGCACACACAAAAACACAGTCACACACTAGAGGGCCCCCACCCTCTCCCCTACCCAAAAGTCCCCGCACCCCTCGTGGCTCCAAAATGGCGCGAAGCAGGCGCGGCCGCCCAGGCTCCCAATTCTCCTCGCCGCCTCCAACTCCCCTGCGACGAACGGGCTCCTTCTCTCCCAGGCCAATAGTCGGCCCGTCGAGGAGGGCCGGAAGTGAGCCGCCAGCTCGCGCCGTCTCTCCCCCGGCGGGGGCAGCCGTTCCGGCCCCACCTCGACCGACAATGCTGGTGGCCCGTCTTCCCCGCTGCTCGCGCTCTCGTTTCCGCTCTCGTCGCCGCTCCGTTCCTCACTCGCCCCTGGCGCGAACTCCGCCGCCAGCAGGCCCGAGCTTCTATCCAGGAACTCGCTCTCGTCCTCCTCCTCCTCTCCTCGCAGCTCGAGTAGTCGGCCCCCCTCTTCTCCCGAGCAGAGTTCCCCCGGCGCTTCGTCTGCAGTGCGGAGCCAGGCCTTGATGATGGCGCCTCTTCTCCTCTCCCTCCGTCGCCGAGCCTTGGTGCGAGCCTTGGGAGCCCTGATAAGGCCCTCACCCCGGGGTCAGGTCGCCTGCCCTCACGAAAACTCCCGGGGGTCAGCTCCGCCACGCGTCCCGGCATTGGAGGCTTCCATTGTTCACTTCTGACACCAGTGTAGCGTTTCACCAAGAGCCAGAGTTTCAAGAACTGGTTTATTGTCACCACAGCACTCAATGCAGCATATAACACACCGCGGCCCGTGTCAGGCCCAGAACTTAAAGAGGCAGAACTTCCTCGAACTTTAGCCTCGGGTCCCGCCCCCCCTCTCGCCAGGCTGCCAACCATGAGCGTGCCCGGGGTTACGCATAGCACGGTCGCTACAGTATGTCTCATAGCTCACCTCGGCTTGTCCCCTGCACTCAGAAATCTGGCACTAGTTTTTCGTTGGGAGTGCCTCGGGAATCGGCCTAGCCATGCAAATAAATCACTGTTTTACACAATTTACGAGGCTCAAAGTAGCTCCATTCATTGGTAGACTTCTGAGGGCCATTACATTTGAAACGAGACATTGAGAACTTTGAAAAAGCACTGGTAGTTTATTTACAAGACAATTTATACAGACAGTACCTTAAATAATTTTACCGTTCAACGCCATCTTGAATTTAGTCACGATAAGTCGAGCGATCAAAACAGCTCTTATCTATTCCCCGCACACGTCTCAAAACCAAAGGTGACCGGGCATTCTCTGTTGCTGACCCAAACTTATGGAATCCCCTTCCACCCCACATTAAGCCCTCGACCACCCTTGCCAGTTTTAAGTCTAATTTAAAAAAGTACCTTTTCTCTCTTGCTTTTAACAACCCTTAATACCCCCCCTGTGCTTGTAACAACCCTTAATACCCCCCCCCCGTGCTTGTAACAACCCTTAATACCCCCCCCCTGTGCTTGTGACAACCCTTAATACCCCCCCCTGTGCTTGTAACAACCCTTAATACCGCCCCCCTGTGCTTGTAACAACCCTTAATACCCCCCCCTGTGCTTGTAACAACCCTTAATACCCCCCCCTGTGTTTTGTGGTTTTACGTGTGTGTGTCCTTCTTTCCTCACTGCTCTGGCTTACTCTTTTTTTACCTTTTTTACTTTATTTTATCTACCACTTACTTGTATTAATTTATTTTTATTTCACTTATTTATCTTTTTAACTTTGTTTGAATTTGTTTGTCTTCCTGTCTACTCTATTTTACCTGTTTTACTCCATTTTATTTTATTTTCCTATATTTTATTATATTTATCTTTGATTTTAAAATTAAATAAAATATTTTAAATAAATAATTTTAAATTTGTTTTTAATTTAAAAAACAAATTGTACTACATAATTCTACTCATGTAATATTGTTTTTCTTTTCACTTATTTTAAACACTACTTTAGTCAAACCTGTGTATCATTGGGCCCCTTTCTGTTTTAACTGTTTTGCGGCTCAACCTCTGAAAATGGTTGTCTAGTTGTTTAAAATGTTGTGACGGAAACATGTTTAAGTTCTTCCTCATCTTCTACTCCTCATGTTTGGTTGTGTCCTCATCTTCTACTCCTCATGTTTGGTTGTGTCCTCATCTTCTACTCCTCACATGTGTGTGTTTGGTTGTGTCCTCATCTTTTACTCCTCACATGTGTGTGTTTGGATGTGTCCTCATCTTCTACTCCTCACATGTGTGTTTGGATGTGTCCTCATCTTCTACTCCTCATCTGTGTGTGTTTGGTTGTGTCCTCATCTTTTACTCCTCATCTGTGTGTTTGGTTGTGTCCTCATCTTCTACTCCTCACATGTGTGTGTTTGGATGTGTCCTTCTGTCTTGTTGTTTTAAATGGCCAGACAGAAACGTGTTTAAGTTCTTCCTCATTGTTTACTCCTCGTGTGCGTGTTTGGTTGTGTCCTCTTTTACTCAGATAAGAGTGTTAAATAAATAAATAAACAAGTCATTTTGGATAAAAGTGTTAAATAAATAAATAACAAGTCATTTTGGATAAGAGTGTTGGCTACATACATACAGTAAACATTGTTTTTCTTTTTCTCATTTTGGATTTTATTAGATATTGATGGAAGTGATTTAAAAAAGGTCTGCACAAATAACATTCACTGCTGTCTCATCTATGTGAGGAACAATTAACAGAAATGCCACAAATCTAGTCAACACACGTCTACACACACACACTAGAAATGCCACAATTACACAAATCTAGTCAACACACATGTCTACACACACACACTAGAAATGACACAAACCTACACACATGTCTACACACACACACTAGAAATGACACAAATCTAGTCAACACACATGTCTACACACACACACTAGAAATGACACAAATCTAGTCAACACACATGTCTACACACACACACTAGAAATGACATTAATGACACAAATCTTGTCAACACACATGTCTACACACACACTAGAAATGACATTATTTTTTAACAGACTTTAAAACATTTTTATAAAAAGTACTCACATACTGTATCTACTCTCAAATCCCTTGTTTGAAAGGATTGCCGCCTTGTGGCTAACTCAGTGCATGTCCTTCAGAAAATATCTTGGCACCAGCAAAAAAAAGCAGAAACTAAACTAAAGGAAGTCGTTTAGCCCTTGTTTAGCCACAGTTTGCAAGAAGCACAGAAGCTCAACGAGGTGTCGACTGAAAGTAAGCCAAATTAATCTCTTTCTGTTTTCTTTTCATCCAGCAAGTTGTTTCAGTGTTCATTGTATTTATATGTGTTATTTAGCCAAAATAAATAATAAAGTTTAAATCGAACAATATATATTTGCCTCAAACAAAAAACTTTCTAACTAAATAACTGTGTTATGTGGGCATAATGTGCGCTCAAACACATTGGTGTTCACATTGTTCACTGTGAAAAGGAGTTTAACACAGTGTATTGGGCCAAGTCATCAACAATTTCAGCCAACGAACATGTTCCTTAGCACAGAAGGGAGGGATGTAACATGGTCCTATTAAATCATATTAATGTTGAGAGTTTGAGTTGTGGACCTTCTTATTTGAAGGCTCCCATTGTGTCGGCTCGCCTACATGTTTGAGTTTTGTTGATATTTCAGTTCAATCATTTCAGCACATCCTCATAAACATACAGATATTAACTTACATGGATATGACTGTGAACATGTCGTCCTATAGGGACAAAAAAGAGCAAGAAATGTTAGTCATGTGATGCCAGGTTTCACTTCAAGTCACATGCTTCCCCCAACTGACTACTGTGAGTCACCAGACTACAGCAGAAGTGAAAACAGACACCAGAGAAGATAATAATATGAATTCTTAAAACAACATTTCCAAGTGAACAGTAGACTAATCATTCAATATGACAGGTGGTGCGTCATGAACAATAGGAACATTCTTTGTTTTTTTTTTACAAAAAGATCATGGATTCAAAACAAAAACAGCCACACACAAACATCTTATCTGTGCCGTCTTAGTCTGAGCTTGTTTAATTTTAATGCTTGTTTAATTTTAATCTTAAAATGAAATTGTGAAGTATTTGGGGAGTTCATCATCTGTGCTTGTTTGCAAAAAGTTAAATCTTACTAAGTGTTATAATATGAACATAAAATAATCTAGTTCGTATTGTTTTTAGTATAAGGATACTTACTTTGAGCTTTCTTGTAAGATAATTTGACTTCAAATAAGTCAAAATCTTCTTAAATTAAGACATAAAAAAACAAGCAAATTTATCTGCCAATGGATTAAGAAAATGTACCTTAATTTAAGATGAGATTTAAGATTTAAGACAAATTGTAGTAGCCTAGTTCACCGGTCATTATTCATTCATTCTGCATATCTTTGCGACTGTTTTCTTTCAATAATGTCCAATGGTTTAAACATTGTCCTTTATTGTTTGCTTTAGGCCTACCTTTATATTTTAGCCTACATTATCCAACTCACATATTGTCATTCGATCTTGGGCACTGCCACCAGTCAAAAAAACAAACAGGTGCGTGCTCTGCACCTCTTTACACAACTCCACCACAACACTAAATATGAAGATGCCCTGCTTTCAGAGGATAACTTCCGTCCCTTGGTTGTGTAGGCTATGATATAAAATATCTATAGCCTACATTGTATAGCTTACATTCAAATGTTACCTTTCTGTTACGGAGCTGGGAATAGGCCTAGCCTGCTATGAGCACAAATTAGGATGTAGTGGAGTTTGGATATTTAACTTACAGTTACTTTCATTCAACAGAGGATTTTTAATACATTTTCCACTAGTTTTAAAAGTAATGTGGAAGTAACTTGAAATCTAAAGTGGAATGACAGAAGTATAGGCTTTTAGGCTTCCCATGTAGCCTAAACACCACCCCCTATTTTCCCAGTGTTCTTTGATATGCAAAGTAACATCATAGTTAACAACACAACACTCAATTTTCGTTGACGTGTCATTGGTGAAATTGAACATTAGGCCTACTAGAGAATAGATTTGGCGATGGCCTTGTAATCTGGCTGGCTCATATTCAGTGAGGTGAAGTTTCATGCAAGAATTGAGACTGTAATCATTTAAGGGCAATTCCACGCAAAACTGTCATATCCATATGGCCAACTAAGTACCGTGGCATTTTGTTGCCGTTATGGATGTGACAGTTTTGCGCAGAATTGCCCTTAAACGTGAGCACATAAAGATTTCTCACATGAAGTGGAACCGAACAGGGTTAACACAGCAACACTAACTCATTGCAGTGTGCGATATATAACGGGCAGATCATTTTGCATTTTCAGAAACAGTCTTCAGATGGAAACTTTCCCATTTCAGGCCGCTTGTGTTCGCTCGCAAGCTGTGCTCGCTGATGTTTGCTTTTTGACATTTTCCTTATCTAGCCTACAGTAAGCGCACACATCAACAATAACAATTAAAGTGTTCTTGTTGACTGAAATGGAGGGAAATGGGTAATATTGTTTTGATATTGACATGGCAACGAACCGAGAATGTTGTGCAGGCTATGGTTACGAAGTCAAGTGAGGTGGAAAGTTATATTAAATTACTCAGATAGACCTACATATTTGCCACGAAGCCTTGCCATTTTTTTTGGTTCATCTTTCGCCAACCCATTTCGTCCGAGAGCCCCAGCCATGCAGCAAAAGGGCCACTGGTGGCTTGCGAGCCCCAGGTACCCGACCCATGCTCTATACCAAAGTCATTTTAGGCAAGTCCCTCCACTCGGCAGCCATGTTGCAATGCTTTTTGGGCACTCTACAACAATATATGGTTAGCATATAAATTCCTACTAACACTGTCATGTACTCAAGTGGCATGCGAACAGAGTTTTTCCACTCTTAAATTCATCAAGAATCGCCTAAGGACACGATTGTCACAGGATAATTTGGAGGCCTTGCTGATGGCGACAGAGAAAGAGGTCCTAATGAACTTGGATGCTGATGACGTGACAGGATTGGAGAGAAGAGCAAGCTCCTTCGCACCTTGTTAACTGCATGACGTTAATTAGGCTAAGACACGTTTGTGGAGTGGCTGCTCTGATCTATTCTAGGCTATTCTTTTTTCATTTTCATATTTCATACTGCATTCATTTTTTTGGAGTTGTGCATTGATCCATGTTCTTGGTTCAGTCTTTATCCATATTAAAGGTAGAGTTCATCACCAATGGGGCTACAAACGTCCGTGTTATTTCCGTGCATGTGAAGTTATCTGTGTGTTGCGGGCACGTGCGCGCGTCCCCGTGTTGGCTGCAGGTTGGTGAAAATGCCGTTTTTTAATCCCAGTCCGTCACTGCCCAGAGGACTAGACAACTACATACAATAGCCTGCCCTAGCAGGGATATAACTGGCCTAAGCCACAATCACACAGCAGTTATCTATATACTATACCTAGGATTGATATAATGGCATCACCACACACAGGTAGCTATATACTATACCTAGGATTGATATAATGGCATCACCACACACAGGTAGCTATACTACTATAGGAGTGCTACAATTAGTTCAAAGATTAATTCCATGCCCATTCAACCGACTGAAGTAACATGATATCTGTTTAAGAATTTAATCAATTAATACCTGATGACCTCTGTATTGATCTCATACCATGTAGACTCATACATGGACAACTACAGTACAAAGACAATGAGTGCATATTCAACACACAACAGCACGTACCTTTCTTATCTTAAGATTTACTTAGAATTCCCACTTTAGAATCTTCAACAAACACTCAGCTAGCCATCCACTCTCTTCGGAAACAACGCGAACGAGGGAGTTACAAAAATAACACACTTAAGTTATAGAGAAGCCGCACCAAACGGCCGGACAAATAAAATATTTTAATACCTGAATATCGACGCACCATTTATGTACCACAGCCAATGATGACGACCAGGCACCAGACGACTGAAACACTGTAATGTTAAACACATCACAAGGTTTGTAGCTTATGGCCTGTATTGGTTGATCTATGCCTCAGACAGTTTATCCAAAGGCGCTTTCCTTACCCGCTTCGTGTTGGATCACCGCCAGCAAAGTTCAAACACGATAAACAGTGCTCTCACCACTGCATTAGACTGCATCTGGTTTCAAAAGAAGAGTGACTTAGCGGTGGGCATATCGATCCAAATATCGATAGTATCGATATCAACATTGGTAATGGATTCGGATCGATACCAGCGTGATGGGATCGATATTTTAATTTTAGCTCAATATATCTTAATTTGTTCAAAATGCATTGTTCCTGTTTCACCATGCAAACACCATTCCTTTAACATTTTGCATGCCCGCTTTGCAATGTTTTGTTGCTGAAATGTTTGTAAACTATTAACAGTGGAAATCATAAAATCATTAGTGGTCATGGAAATGTATTCAAATTTAGCATATTGATGTTTTATTCATGTCATAAATCAACAGACACACTGTTCTCCCCTACATAAAAGTATATAAACTGCTTTTAGTTCCAAATATCAGTATTGGTATCGGTATTGGCAATACTGGCCCTATAATTAATTGGTATCGGATCGAAACCAAATTTTACAGTATCGCACACCACTAGTGACTGAGATGTAGGCCTACTATTCTACCTGCGTTACATCCGGTCACCTGAGAGGAAACGTCAGGTGACTCACTAAAATTGATCATGTGACTGGGTAAAACTGATTGCAATGAAACCAGGTGCATCAATGGCTTATCCCTTTCCCACCCGTCACAGATGGTTTTTATAAATCTGAGCATTGGCATGGATTTGAGCGTACGCACGGTCTAAGATCAAATCTGTGCGTAAAAACACTTTATAAATGAGGCCCCAGGTGCTAAAATGGCCTGTCTGCAGTCCGGACCTGCCAAATTAGGTGCATCATGGCATGAAAAACATGAGTAAGAATACCCCATAGTGTTGAGCAACTGAAATCCTATATCAGGGAGTACATTGGGACAACATTTAATTCTCAAACTTCTAGCAACTGGTCTCCTCAGTTCCATGAAATAGTCCAAATTTTCTTTTGCAACATTTGATATGTTGTCTATGTCCTTTTTGCTGCTAAATATGGGTTTATGAGACTTGAGTTTATGAGACTTGTATATTAACATATTCTGTTTTTATTTGCATTTTACACAATGTCCCATATTTTTTTCTGATTTGGTGTTGTATATTTAAATAATGATTTTTGTCTAGCTACAGCTATAATCTATAGTATGTGGTGACACATAGAACAAGACATAAAGCTGCATATGTCTCATGTACATTCCCAGAGAGACTCTCCCACTGCTGCTAGGATGAGTGTCTCTCAGGAGAGAGAGGAGGCTGCAGGTCACAGTGAGACACTCAGACCAGAGTCTGCAGCACACAGCTGTGTGCAACAAAGCAGCAAACCAACACACTCTGATGGAGGGTAAGTTAATCCACAGATACAGTACACATCATACCTGTCCCCACACACTCTGATGGAGGGTAAGTTAATCCACAGATACCGTACATGTACACATCATACCTGTCCCCACACACTCTGATGGAGGGTAAATTAATCCACAGATACAGTACACATCATACCTGTCCCCACACACTCTGATGGAGGGTAAGTGAATCCACAGATACAGTACACATCATACCTGTCCCCACACACTCTGATGGAGGGTAAGTTAATCCACAGATACAGTACACATCATACCTGTCCCCACACACTCTGATGGAGGGTAAGTTAATCCACAGATACAGTACGCATCATACCTGTCCCCACACACTCTGATGGAGGGTAAATTAACCCACAGATACAGTACGCATCACACCTGTCCCCACACACTCTGATGGAGGGTAAATTAATCCACAGATACAGTACACATCACACCTGTCCCCACACACTCTGATGGAGGGTAAGTGAATCCACAGATACAGTACACATCACACCTGTCCCCACACACTCTGATGGAGGGTAAGTTAATCCACAGATACAGTACACATCATACCTGTCCCCACACACTCTGATGGAGGGTAAGTTAATCCACAGATACAGTACACATCATACCTGTCCCCACACACTCTGATGGAGGGTAAATTAATCCACAGATACAGTACACATCATACCTGTCCCCACACACTCTGATGGAGGGTAAGTTAATCCACAGATACAGTACACATCATACCTGTCCCCACACACTCTGATGGAGGGTAAGTTAATCCACAGATAAAGTACACATATCTGTCCCCACACACTCTGATGGAGGGTGAGTTAGTACACAGATACAGTACACATCATACCTGTCCCAACACCCCCTCTGGTCTGTGGTGCATTGGTGCCTCATTGTCTGCATTTGGAATTGTTTGGTTCCTTGTCTGTGCTGTCAGTGAACTTCCTAAACTGTGCAAATATATCTAGCTGTTCATGGGAGCAGCAGTAAAAAGAGAATTCAATAGCAATAGTGGCCATTAGACTGATAATACCATCTATATGTACCATCTATAGTATTCTCATTATGGACCCATTTAGCTAGGAATATATCTCCTAATGTGAATAATCATCAGTCTGTAGACATGTCAGTCACATGCAGTTCTACACACACACACACACACACACACACATTATTACATATTACACATATTACACATTATTACATATTACACATATAACAATATTACTGTAAGTGTGAGCAAATCACTCCGCAGAGGAATGAGTTGATGTTAATCCGTTTCTTGTGTCTCCTTATGTAACCAGACCACAGACAGACAGACCTCCATCTCCAGTGCCCAGCTGTGTGTCCATGAAGAGTGATCGGTCCATGGGCCGTATGCCTGACTTCAGCAGTGAACCAGTTCCATCAGGTCTAATGTGAGTAGTCATTAGTCTGTTGACATGTTAGTCACATTAAATTCTACACACTCTCTCTCTCTCTCACACACACACACACTATTTGTGTGTAAATTAATCTCTCTCTCTCTTTCTCTCTCTCACTCACACACACACACACACACACACTTTGTGTGTAAATCAATCTCTCTTTCTCTCTCTCTCTCCCTCTCTCTCTCTCTGTCTCTCTCTCTCTATCTGTGTGTGTGTGAGAGAGAGAGGTTAATTCTAAAATGGAGCATGCATTGTTGTAATATTACTGTAAGTGTGAGCAAATCACTCTGCAGAGGAATGAGTTGATGTAAATCTGTTTCTTGTGTCTCTTTATGTAACCAGCCCACAGACTCACAGACCTCCATCTCCAGTGCCCAGCTGTGTGTCCATGAAGAGTGATCGGTCCATGGTTTTTTTCCCCACCTTCAGCAGTGAACCAGTTCCATCAGGTCTAATGTGAGTAGTCATCAGTCTGTTGACGTGTCAGTCACATGCAATTCTACTCTCTCTCTCTCTCTCTCACTCACTCACTCACTCACTCACTCACTCACTCACTCACTCACACACACACACACACACACACACACACACACACACACACACACACACACACACACACACACACACAGAGCACCTTTATATACAGAATTATGTCAACTCTCAACTATGACTGTGTCTACATACAGTTTATGAACATGGCTTCTATCAGATGATCTCCAATGGCATTTAAAAACTAGCTAATAAATATTCTTCCCACTGTAATTGCAGATCACAAAGACCTGATTTCCTCAGTTCTGCTAAAGTGTTCTATTTACTTGTTATCTTTACACATGCAAAGTTCAGAGGGGGTTCAGGCTCGCTTGCTTACAAAGTAGTCTCCGGTTCTGCTCCCTCCTACTTGAATGCCGTCATACAGACATACGCTACCTCCAGACCGTTGCGCTCCTCAGACGAACAACAACGTCTAGCTCTGCCAACGGTACACTCAGGCCAATCCAAACTTTTCTCATCTGTTGTTCCTCGTTGGTGGAACGCACTGCTAGTTCCTACAAGGGCAAGGACATCCCTCTCTATTTTCAACAAACTCAGACCCAGGTCTTTAGAGAACATCTCCTCTCATAGCACTACTTACAAGTAGTCTTTCTGATCCTAGCACTTACCACCTGTCTTGAACTGACACTCAACTGATGCACTTATTCTTACTGTTCTCAACCTTTTTTGTATTGTAATGTAAAGTTGCTTGGCAGGGGGCCGAGGGGGAACTCATGGCCATGGCCAGCTAAGACAATAGTGAGCAACAAGTCCCCACACAGATGTACATTGACTGGGAAAGGCTTTCTTTAGAAATGCAAACGATTGGCCAAAAAGACAGTAACAGTAACCACCTAGTGGTTGTAATGGTTTAAAATCTGGGCATTGTGTTCTTGATTGCTGCCTGTAACACATTCAAATTATTAGATTCTGTGTAAATTATGTACAAATTATTAAAGTGTACAAATTAGTATAATGACATTTCAACAAAATCCAGTTCTAATTTCTTTATATATCAATATTAGTAGTATGTCTGGTATGTATGTCTGTGAAATGATAGATAGATAGATAGATAGATAGATAGATAGATATAGATATAGATAGATATACTGTAGATAGATAGATACTTTATTGATCCCCAAGGGGAAATTCAAGATGGAATGGATCCTTTAAATCTGTGAATCTGGACTTGTATCTGTTTTCAGAATATAATAGAATAATGTAGCACTCGGCTCAATTTACTATATTATGGGTTATGTCTAGTTACTTGGACCAGAATCAGAAGTTTCTAGATAAGACTACTGGAGGTAGATGGATGCAACAAGCTAAAGTTTATGTTAGAATAATGATGACATTTAATAAGTAAAAAGAGTGAATGAATAAAATGGTATAAATAACAATAAGTACAATGAATAGATTGAAATAAATAGAATACAAAGTGCAGTGCAATAAATAACAATATCAGATGTTCTATATACGGTTCTATATTCGGGTGCACCCTTATCTTACTTAAGTTCTAAAATATTCAATGTGATCTTTCAATGGTACAAGAAAATAAAAATATATACAATAAGTATTCAGTGTATTATAGTATGTATGTGTATCAATTCAACAAAATGTATTATCAATTTCAACGGTTTAAACAGTTCATTCAGAAGTTATCAGGAGGTTAAGTCAGGGAATATAAAAGGTCAGTCTGGGTCAGTCTTACAGTCCTACCACAGTGGTGTGAAGGGAAATGAAAGGTGAAGGGAAGTTCAGATTCGGGATTCTGGGAGGCTCGCCATCAATTCAGATCTTTTATCCACTATAAAAAACCTGACCTGTAAATATACAGGCCAGAAACAATCATGTATCCAGGTCTCAGAGTACAAAACATCCAATAAATAGTCACATCAAATAAATTAAATCAATAAATAAATTATATGAAACTGGTCTATGTTAAAAGGTTTATTAAACATTACCGGAGTTCAAGCTAGCGTTAGGCTTTTATGGTGCTGCACCAGCAGTAGCTCTAGTAGCAAACCAACCCGATCACACTCGCCATGCGTATGATTCCGGACGCAAACCTGTGCACGCCAATGCGTACAGTAATGTACGCAATTGTCAATAATTCGCACATGCGCGATAGCCTGAAATAGGCTTCCTCAAGCTTGCAATGGTTTTCACAGGTAGGCTACAGTAGGCTAGCTTAAATCCGTTCATTTGCTCGTGTTTGCTATTGTTTCTGTTTCAAAATGTGTGTTTAAACTGCTACCCTATTTTAGTTGGATAACATGACCTATCCCGCACATCTGTAGGATATTTAATATTTACGATAGTGTTTTGTTTTTTTAATTGGTATAAACAAGCGTGCATTTAATAGGCTACAAGCGAGCCTAATTTTAATAATAATAGCCTGGTAAAGCTGTAATATTTTAATTTGAGCCTTGTTAAACATCCGCGATATATTTAGTAGTTTGTTTAAGATTTCTGGACTATTTGGATGGTGACTGCTATAAAGTTCTCGGACGTACTTTTTTTAAAAAGTGGCGAAAGTCCAGTTCAAATCGGAGAAATTTTCCATCACGTCCTATATTGATGTCATTAGTTTGCGACATAATTGTTCACTCCTCGGCTGCCGCAGCCCAGATGGATGCATAGGGATGGATGTTGTGGTCAGCCTTGGTAAATTGGTACAAAAGTATGTCTTTTTTCGTGGTCAGTTAAACTCCTGTTCTGCCTTGTTCGCTTCCAAGTTTTGCAAGTATAAGAAAACAAGGAGATCACGTCAATAGGCCTAGGTTTTAAGACAACAGCTGGCAGCAGTCTGCCTGCCCCGTGTCTTACCGTGCCGCCGCTGATGTAAGTAAGCAATGTCCCGTTTAATGTCAATATAACTTACTGTTCACGTTGATAGTTGGCTATTGGGTAATGTTTCCATTTTCTTTTCTAGTGTACTTTGATAAGAAAACGATACATTTTCAATGATGGAATGGATCATTCTATACACATCGATGTTACATGTACGCAATGAAAAAGCTAATAAGCTAGCGCTGGCAATAGGCAAACTTCATCAAAATGGACAGTTCAAAACAAACGTTGGATCTTATCATTCTCTGTTGCAGTAACTTAGAAGAGATGGATATTATAACAATATTGCAGTATTACTACAATATTTTCTTCAAATAAATCAACTGGCCGATACAATACTGCACTGAGTTTGTGGTTGTAGCTGTTGAGATGCCCAGCTGTTATGGGGAAACAAAAATACCATGGCACCAAAGAATTGTCTTGTTTACAGGGCAATCCATGTATTAGTGAACACATGATGATTTCCTGTGGCCCAGTGGTCAGATAAATAAATGAATGAATTATTATAAAAAAATATTCTTCCCCTTTCAGAAAGAAGCTGTTCTGATGTGTTTTCCTTTCCACCCCAAATCCCTATCCCACATAATTTGACCAGTGGTCCTTGGTATGTCCATCTTGCATTTGCATTGAACACATTCATATTTTTAATTTTCTTTCTCTCAAAATGTATTGCTCGGCATTCTTCGGACATTCGACTCTGGCAGTGATTGTAAGTTGGAAGAGGTTAGCAATGTAAGGAAGGGTATAGTACATATGATTTAATCTGGAGTGTTCAGTAGTATATATTATTTTAACCTGAGTGTCCAGTGTTCAGAAATCAGTCTATTACAACATCACAGAATTATGTTATGTTCCGCTTGTGTTGTCCTGCTGTGGCTGTCTATTGTTGTTGTTGTTGTTGTTGTTGTTGTTGTTGTTCTGTGGTGTATGTGTTGTTGTGTGTGCAATTGTTGTTGTGTGTTGTTTTGGTGGGCTGATGGTTGTTGTTGACTGTTTTTGAAAAAAGAACACTAACTGTAGGCATAATTGCTCTTGGATGGGGATTTAAAGCAAGGTTCCTATTGATCTCCTTCAGATAATGTGGCCTCTTCATTTTCAACTGGGAAGGACCTGCATGGACTTGAGAATACAGAGCCAATCGGTATGTACAGTATTAGATACACACACACACACACACACTTACTCACTCACTCACTCACACACACGCACTCTCTCGGAGGAATCAACGCTGTTACACCTATCCTGTAGATGTCAATTAATATGAATTAAGACATGTCACACCTTCCTATTTACTATGGTACATCATATTCAGAAAATACATAGTTTTCATGACTGCAACTGCTTTGCCTTTGTGTTGGAGCTCAAAACATCATATGCCCCATTCATTCGCCAATATACAAAATAGAAAAATATTTTTTTTGCAGACACAATGCTTTGCGTTACAGCTAGAGGGATGAAACTTTGCATACTCCATGTGGGTCATGTGCAGAAGGTCTGACTTGAATTTCAGCCTCGTAGCTCCATGCTACCACCCAAAACTCCACCTCTGAAGTGGGAGTGGTCAACTTTATTAAAGTTTTTCCTTCACAGTTTTTTTTGTGAGTGTCTCAGAGATCCCACCTTTGGAGCAGTTGTCAGGGGCCTCAAGGTGGTGCCGTTCGTCTTGGTCCCATCCCTCTAGCACCTAACGTTACCGCGCCAGAAGAGAGAAACCTTGTACGTTTCGAACAGTTTATCTCCTTCCGGGAATAATCCACCGACTCCAAACTGAGCCTGGCTTGTTTGTGATGTCCCGTTGTTCAACATATTCTGATTTCATACTTATCGGACCAACAAAAGTGAGTTTTTTTTGGCTAAAAATGTAAAAATGGCTAAACGTTAGCAATTCCACTGCTTTGTTATTTTGCATAGCAACCACCATATGTACCCTAGCAACACCCAAGCAACCACCTTAATTACCCTAGCAACACCCTAGCAACCATCTTAATTACCATAGCAACCGCTTGAATAATGTCAAGCTAGCAACCACCATAGCAACCAAGATGCTTACCCTAACAACCACCATAGCAACCATGTTATTTTGCATAGCAACCACCATATCTACCCTACCAACACCATAGCAACCATTCAAATTACCTTAGCAACAACCTAGCAACCACCATAATATGACCATAGTAACCACCATAGCAATGCCATTACTGACCTGACCAACATATGTGTGTTTTTTGGCTAAAAATTGAAAAATGGCTTAATGTTAAATAGTCAAAAATATTTTTTTGCAGACACAATGCTTTGCGTTACAGCTGGAGGGATGAAACTTTGCACACTCCATGCGGGTCATGTGCAGAAGGTCTGACTTGAATTTCAGCCTTGTAGCTCCATGCTACCACCCAAAACTCCACCTCTGAAATGGGAGTGGTCAACTTTTTTAATGTTTTTCCTTCACAGTTTTTTTTTGTGGGTGTCTCAGAGATCCCACCTTTGGAGCAGTTGTCAGGGGCCTCAAGGCTGTGCCGTGCCTCTTGGTCCCATCCCTCTAGCACCTAGCGTTACCGTGCCAGAAGAGGTAAATCTTGTACGTTTCGAACCGTTTATTTCCTTCCGGGAATAATCCACCGACTCCAAACTGAGCCTGGCTTGTTTGTGATGTCCCGTTGTTCAACATATTCTGATTTCATACTTATCGGACCAACATAAGTGAGTTTTTTTGGCTAAAAATGTAAAAATGACTAAATGTTAAATCGCCAAAAAAATAGTTTTTGCCAGCACAATGCTTTGCGTTACAGCTAGAGAGATGAAACTTTGCACGCTCCATGTGGGTCATGTGCTGATGGTCTGACTTGAATTTCAGCCTTGTAGCTCCATGCTACCACCCACAACTCCACCTCTGAAGTGGGAGTGGTCAACTTTTTGAAAGTTTTTCCTTCACAGTTTTTTTTGTGAGTGTCTCAGAGATCCCACCTTTGGAGCAGTTGTCAGGGGCCTCAAGCTGTGCTGTGCCTCTTGGTCCCATCCCTCTAGCACCTAGCGTTACCACGCTAGAAGAAAGAAACCTTGTATGTTTCGAACAGTTTATCTCCTTCCGGAAATAGTCCACCAACTCCAAACTGAGCCTGGCTTGTTTGTGATGTCCCGTTGTTCAACATATTCTGATTTCATACTTATCGGATCAACATAAGTGTGTTTTTTGGCTAAAAATGTAAAAATGGCTAAACGTTAGCAATTCCACTGCTTTGTTATTTGGCATAGCAACCACCATATGTACCCTAGCAACACCCAAGCAACCACCTTAATTACCCTAGCAACACCCTAGCAACCATCTTAATTACCCTAGCAACCACTTGAATAATGTCAAGCTAGCAACCACCATAGCAACCAACATGCTTACCCTAACAACCACCATAGCAAACATGTTATTTTGCATAGCAACCACCATATCTACCCTAGCAACACCATAGCAACCATTCAAATTACCCAAGCAACAACCTAGCAACCACCATAATATGACCATAGTAACCACCATTGCAACGCCAATACTGACCTGACCAACATATGTGTGTTTTTTGGCTAAAAAATGATAAATGGCTAAATGTTAAATATTAAAAAAATATTTTTTTGCAGACACAATGCTTTGCGTTACAGCTAGAGGGATGAAACTTTGCACGCTCCATGTGGGTAATGTGCAGAAGGTCTGACTTGAATTTCAGCCTCTTAGCTCCATGCTACCACCCAAAACTCCACCTCTGAAATGGGAGTGGTCAACTTTTTTTATTTTTTTCTTTCACAGTTTTCTTTGTGGGTGTCTCAGAGATCCCTCCTTTGGAGCAGTTGTCAGGGGTCTCAAGGCTGTGCTGTGCCTCTTGGTCCCATCCCTCTAGCACCTAGCGTTACCGTGCCAGAAGAGGTAAACCTTGTACGTTTCAAACCGTTTATCTCCTTCCGGGAATAATCCACTGACTCCAAACTGAGCCTGGCTTGTTTGTGATGTCCCGTTGTTCAACATAATCTGATTTCATACTTATCGGACCAACATAAGTGAGGTTTTTGGCTAAAAATGTAAAAATGGCTAAATGTTAAATCGCCAAAAAAGTCGTTTTTGCCAGCACAATGCTTTGCGTTACAGCTAGAGAGATGAAACTTTGCACGCTCCATGTGGGTCATGTGCTGAAGGTCTGACTTGAATTTCAGCCTTGTAGCTCCATGCTACCACCCACAACTCCACCTCTGAAGTGGGAGTGGTGAACTTTTTGAAAGTTTTTCCTTCACAGTTTTTTTTGTGAGTGTCTCAGAGATCCCACCTTTGGAGCAGTTGTCAGGGGCCTCAAGGCTGTGCTGTGCCTCTTGGTCCCATCCCTCTAGCACCTAGCGTTACTGTGCCAGAAGAGGTGAACCTTGTATTTTTCAAACCGTTTATCTCCTTCCGGGAATAATCCACTGACTCCAAACTGAGCCTGGCTTGTTTGTGATGTCCCGTTGTTCAACATATTCTGATTTCATACTTATCAGACCAACATAAGTGAGTTTTTTTGGCTAACATAAGTGAGTTTTTTTGGCTAAAAATGGCTAAACGTTAGCAATTCCACGGCTTTGTTATTTTACTATGGGGTGGTGGAGATAATCACGTACAAGAGGTTTCGGTGGGCATGGCTGTCGTTCCTTAAATTGGTGGACATCCAAGTGGTTGAGGGCTTTTGTTGTCCTCAATGCGGGCCTAATCCAAGGTTGGATTATCATCACCATGATCATCATCATCATCATCATCACTATTGCTATTATTATTATTAGTAGTAGTAGTAGTAGCTATACTAGTAGCAGCATTAGCATTACAATTGAACACAACTGAACATATAACAACAGATATGTGCTCCTTGCAGGGCTGTGGTGATGTGGTGATGATTATCATCGCCGGTTTGCCAAGCAGCCCCAGGCTACACCGCCCACTCAGGACCAAGGGAAAGACCAAGGGAAAGAAGGAAGATAAGTATTTTTTAACATTGTACTGTATATGTATGCAATCCTTCAACTTTTCTGATATGTATTTACAAATGAATATCAGTCATAGTATGACATATATCAAGATTATATTATACAAATATAATTACACAAAATAAATGACAGTCATCAATTTTGCTTTTCATTCCAATAGTCATAGTGATTGAATTCTGATCAAGTCCCCACACCTCAGGGAGGCCCTGAAGAGGTATGGGGAAGGTCTAACTGGGCAAGATGAATGGGCTCTACTTCTGGTGGTTGCAGAGAAGGAGGCCCCATTTATTTTGCCCCTTTTGAGGAATATGGCTGAGGAGGGCCACATCATGCGGTAATGGAGTCTCCAGAGTCCGTTGACTTGCCATTTACCGCATTGAAGACCAAATGGCTGACCGGTAAAAACTTCCTTCATGTTTTTGGTAGTACCAATTTCGACAAATTTTCTGCAACTATTGATTTCTGTCTACATTCTTTATATGGGTTTCAGCACCGGATGTTATCATTTATGACAATGCATGCAGGCTGCACAGCTTCAGCCTTAACAGGGATCCAGCTTTCTTCCAGAGCAGCTGGTTCCTCATAGACCGGTTGCACTGGAGGAATCACAAAGGTGAGCAATGTTCTGCAACACAATTTACTGCAATGCATTACACTTGTTGTTCACTTGTTCTTGTCAATGCAAGACAACGATACTATATTTTCTTCAATTGTTTGTGTGTGTGCAGGTTGCAGTGTTGGCTATAATGCTGACAGCTATCCTCAGCTGTCAGGCATAAACACCCAGCAGGCTGAGCAATTTAATGCACGGTTGAAACGGCTGAAGCACCATTTGCCGTACATGACAAGGGAGCACTTCCTGCAGCATTTACGGCTGTATGTTTGGTACCACTCTAGGGTACGGGTAAAGGAAAGAAAGGTGTCCTGATGTGTTGTTTAGGGATGGTCCTGCAATGTTTTCTCGACATATCTTTATGTCCCCCCCCCCCTCTACTTATGTTTTCACAGATCCTTGCTCCTGATATCCTGATGTATGGGTTGCATTTCATTATATGACTCCAGCAGAAAACTCACAGAAAGGAGAGTGGTGTCAAACTACAAGACAGCCAGTATGTAAGCAAGGCCTTGATTGTCCTTGTTTGGCTACTCATATGTCTACTTCCTGAAGAGGCTGAAGCATCCTGGCCTTGACACCTCAGTCCTTGCTTCCATTAACAGCTGTGTTATGGAGTGCATCCTCACATCATGGTCTACTGCAGCGGTGGATACAGAGCACAATTGGCAGGTATTTTACGTCACTTTTACATTACTTTTACTGTGATTTTGCTAGATATGGTTGTCGCTGTGCTAAATATAGGCCCATAATGTAGATCGAGAAACGCACTGTACAGGTGACACATCTTGGGCTATACTATTAAGCGACAGCTGAATTGACCACCTAAACCATATATTTTCTGAAAGCCTATAGCCTCTAGGTGTCAATTAATATACATTAAGACATGCCCCACCTTCCTACTGACTTTGACATATCATAAGGCGTACATAGGCCCATAATGTAGGCTAGATCGAGAAACGCATTGTACAGCTGACACATCTTGGGCTATACTATTAAGGGACAGCTGAATTGACCACCTAAACCATATATTTTCGTAAAGCCTATAGCCTCTAGATGTCAATTAATATACATTAAGACATGCCCCACCTTCCTACTGACTTTGGTGCATCATAAGGCGTACATAGGCCTATATTGTAGATCGAGAAACCGATTGTACAACTGATATATCTTGGGCTATACTATTAAGGGACAGCTGAATTGACCACCTAAACCATATATTTTCTGAAAGCCTATAGCCTCTAGATGTCAATTAATATACATTAAGACATGTACCCCCTTCCTACTGAATGTGGTGCATCATAAGGCGTACATAGGCCCATATTGTAGATCGAGACACACATTGTACAGCGGATACATCTTGGGCTATACTATTAAGAAACAGCTGAATTGACCACCTAAACCATATATTTTCTGAAAGCCTATAGCCTCTAGATGTCAATTAATATACATTAAGACATGTACCCCCTTCCTACTGAATTTGGTGCATCATAAGGCGTACATAGGCCCATATTGTAGATCGAGAAACATATTGTACAGTGGATACATCTTGGGCTATACTATTAAGGGACAGCTGAATTGACCACCTAAACCATATATTTTCTGAAAGCCTATAGCCTCTAGATGTCAATTAATATACATTAAGACATGCCCCACCTTCCTACTGACTTTGGTGCATCATGAGGCGTACATAGGCCTATATTGTAGATCGAGAAACGCATTGTACAACTGATATATCTTAGCCTATACTATTAAGGGACAGCTGAATTGACCACATGAACAATATATTTTCTTAAAGCCTATAGCCTCTAGATGTCAATTCATATACATTAAGACATGCCCCACCTTCCTACTGACTTTGGTGCATCATAAGGCGTACATAGGCCCATATTGTAGATCGAGAAACACATTGTACAGCGGATACATCTTGGGCTATACTATTAAGGGACAGCTGAATTGACCACCTGAACAATATATTTTCTGAAAGCCTATAGCCTCTAGATGTCAATTAATATACATTAAGACATGCCCCTGACTTTGGTGCATCATAAGGCGTTTGCAAGAAGGTGGACCATGTGCTAATCTATGTTAACTCGCATGTATAAGTGACATGCTTTGCCTTTATGTTGGAGCTCAAAACCTATCATATGCCCCATTCATTCGCCAATTTACAAAATAGTGCCATGTATACATTTATGTCCTCCAAAGTTTGCAGGAAGGTGGGCCATGTGCTAGTGTATTAAGGGACAGCTGAATTGACCACCTAAACCACATATTTTCTGAAAACCCATAGCCTCTAGATGTCAATTAATATTAAGACATTTCCCACCTTCCTACTTACTTTGGCATATAATAAAGCATACATAGGCCCATATTGTAGATCGAGAAACAAATTGTTCAGTTGATACAATTTGCCGTACACTATTAAGGGACAGCTGATTCAACCACCTAAACTATACTAGGACTTAGTCCACCCTCCTTAAATACTTTGGCACACTATATGAAAGGCATAGACCTGCATTTTATAAGTGGACTTTATAGTTATCAGTATGTTTGAACATGTCAAGAGAAACACTGAGATTGTAGTTTCTTTCTTTGTACACTTGTTTTATCTCTATTTCTAATTTCCAGGTTGTCAGCTGTTTGGTTATCACCAAAGCAGAAAGACATGCCAGGAAGGAGCAAGGCACAGGCCAGGAACGAGCAAGGCAAAGCCCGGGGATTTTTCTGCAGCTATTCTGCCTATGCACTATCTGTCTATACTTTGTATATCACATTGCACTTTTGCTTTGTACAGGGTTCCCACGGGTCATAGCATTTCTGGAATATCATAGAATTTTAGAAAGTCTATTCCAGACATGGAAAGTCAGGGAATTTTTATCATTTTTGGGGCAAAGTCATGGAATATCAGGGAATTTTGTCATAGTAGTTTATGATGTACTAGCCAAAATGTATAACATATTTCCACATAGTATTGGTGTATATCTGGTTATTAGCTTTACAGCTTGCTTGAGTAGCCCAACTGTGTTAATTCAATGCCTATTTATTCATCTCCCACTCTAAAAAAGTAAAAGACTCTTGATGCGGGTGCTCTGAAATCATTGGTTGGTATATTGTAAGTCATGGAAATTCAGGTGTTTTGTCAGGGAAAAGTCATAGAATTTTACATTTGACTTAGAGTGGGAACCCTGTTTGTACTTTTACTCTGCACAATGACAATAAAAGTGAATCTGATCAAATGTAAATTATTATTTAGTGCCTGTAGTGCTGCTTTGTATTATCATACCTTTGCTGTTTGTTTTATGTGTATTGGACAACCCCCTGTTTAAAGCAATCACAAACTTACATATTTTGATCTTGATACACAGATGTGTGTTGTGCTGAAATAAACCCAATTTCACTTTTCTTAGGTGCTGTGGGACTTTTGATGCACAAGAAATCTTAAGAAATGCCCGTTCAGAGAGCATTGTTTTGACAGATGTTGAACAACAAAAGTTCTTAAATCATACACAAACCATTAAAACATCCATATTTTGATTGAATATGATACACAGAGGTGTGTTGTGCTGAAATAAACCTAATTTCACTTATCTTACGTGCGGTGGGAATTTTGATGCACAAGAAATCTTCAGAAATGGCTGTTCAGAGAGCATTTTTTGACAGATGTTGACCAACAAAAGTTCTTAAATCATACACAAACCATTAAAACATCCATATTTTGATTGAATATGATACACAGAGGTGTGCTGTGCTGAAATAAACCCAATTTCACTTATCTTAGGTGCTGTGGGACTTTTGATGCACAAGAAATCTTAAGAAATGGTCGTTCAGAGAGCATTGTTTTGACAGATGTTGACCAACAAAAGTTCTTAAATCATACACAAACCATTAAAACATCCATATTTTGATTGAATATGATACACAGAGGTGTGCTGTGCTGAAATAAACCCAATTTCACTAATCTAAGGTGCTGTGGGAATTTTGATGCACAAGAAATCTTCAGAAATGGCCGTTCAGAGAGCATTTTTTGACAGATGTTGACCAACAAAAGTTATTAAATCATACACAAACTATTAAAACATCCATATTTTGGTTGAATATGATACACAGAGGTGTGCTGTGCTGAAATAGACCCAATTTCACTGATCTTACCTGCCATGGCAAGTTTGATGCACCGGACATACTCAGAAACTACAATTGAGACACCCATATGGCCAGACAGGCCTAGGTAAGTGTCACACCCATTATTTCATGAAATGTCAACATGTGGCACATATTTTGATACAGGGAATGATAACAAACGTGTTTGTCAAATTTGAGACCTCTAGCTGCTTGTATGTTGTCAGGAGGCGGAGCCAAAGATTGGAAAATGTAGATTTCTAGGGGGCGCTATAGAGTCTATGAATGTGTGAGGTGTGATTTTACGTATCTCGTATATTTTATGTCATAGATAGATGTCACATGCCAAATTTAGTCTGTTTATGAGGTATGCAAGTTAGAAATGCTAACCCTAGGTTTAGATGGCCATAATTTGCATAGGTCAGACAGGCCTTGATAGGATTACACCAGTTAATTCAAGATAGTACCAACATGTGGCACATATTTTGATACAGGGAATGATAACAAACTTGTTTGTCAAATTTGAGACCTCTAGCTGCTTGTATGTTGTCAGGAGGCGGAGCCAAAGATTGGAAAATGTAGATTTCTAGGGGGCGCTATAGAGTCTATGAATGTGTGAGATGTGATTTTACGTATCTCATATATTTCATGTCATAGATAGATGTCACATGCCAAATTTAGTCTGTTTATGAGGTATGCAAGTTAGAAATGCTAACCCTAGGTTTAGATAGCCATAATTTGCATAGGTCAGACAGGCCTTGATAGGATTACACCAGTTAATTCAAGATAGTACCAACATGTGGCACATATTTTGATACAGGGAATGATAACAAACTTGTTTGTCAAATTTGAGACCTCCAGCTGCTTGTATGTTGTCAGGAGGCGGAGCCAAAGATTGGAAAATGTAGATTTCTAGGGGGCGCTATAGAGTCTATGAATGTGTGAGATGTGATTTTACGTATCTCATATATTTTATGTCATAGATAGATGTCACATGCTAAATTTAGTCTGTTTATGAGGTATGCAAGTTAGAAATGCTAACCCTAGGTTTAGATGGCCATAATTTGCATAGGTCAGACAGGCCTTGATAGGATTACACTAGTTAATTCAAGATAGTACCAACATGTGGTACATATTTTGATACACGGGATGATAACAAACTAGTTTGTCAAATAGGTCATAGGTCAGACAGACAGACCTTTGTAGGGTTACACCAATTACTTCACAACATTAGCACATATAATGCATGGGATGAAAACAGACTTATCTGAGGTTTATTTAAGCCTTGACCTTGCTGATGAAAACCAGAGTGCAGTCAATCAGTGGTCCAAACATATAGAACCAGTACAAGTGAAAGACAATTCAAGTAATTATTTACATGGAGAGTCCTTTACTATCAAAGATGCTTTAATGTACATTGATACATGAAGGGGATATTGAAGTACTCAAGTCCCAAAGAAGGATGACAATACAATAGTATTATAGTCAATTAACATAACTCAATAAAGAATATGGTTACAATTTCAAGCATGATTTAAAAAAATTGACTTTCAAAAACTATTGTAATCAGTTAGCGTTTTTAAAGTGATTATGGATTTTTATAGTCTAAGAGCAAAAATAGCAGTATTGCTTAAGCCTATATGATGCACCAAAGTAAGTAGGAATGTTGGACATGTCTTAATTCATATTAATTGACATCTACAGACTATAGGCTTTAAGAAAATATATGGTTTAGATGGTCAATTCAGCTGTCCCTTAATATTGTAGGCCAAAATGTATTAGCTGAACAAAATTCTTCTAAGTTACCCTAGCAACAACCTAGCAACCAACATAAGAACCATAGCAACAACCTAGCAACCATATTAATTACCCTACCAACAACCTCACAGCTACCACCACAATGTCAACCGAGCAACCACCATTGCAACCAACATGATTAACCTTGCAACCAGCATAGCAACCACTTTATTTGGAATAGCAACCACCATATCTACCCTAGCAACACCCTAGCAACCTTCTTGGTTACCCTGTAAACAACCTAGCAACCACCTGCACAATGCCAACCTAGCAACCACTTTGATAGTCAACCAACATGACTAGCCTCGCAACCATCTCAATTACCCTAGCAACCACTTAATTTAGTATAGCCACCACCATATCTACTCTAGCAACACCCTAGCAACCTTCTCAGTTTTAGTCAGGATAAGTATCCCTATATTTTGTTCGAAACAACAACAAAAAAACACCTTTCCCGATTTAAATTCTTCGTTTTAGCCCGTCCCTGCTCAGTAATTTCCGTTTCAGGAAACGTACACTAACACATCTCACCACCTTTCCCGATTTAAATTCTTCGTTTTAGCCCGTCCCTGCTCGGTAATTTCCGTTTCTGATTGGATTCTGGGATCCCAATGTGTTCGTATCGTGGTCAACCATGTGAATCGATGATAACAGCCGTCTGAACCTGCTAGAAGGTGTAGATGGCCCCTTCTAACCCATAACTATGAGGCTGATTACGATTGATAACGCCCATTCAATCGAGTGATAACGTTCGAAGCGGGTGAATTAGGACAATAGCAATAGGCTAGGCAATAGGCTAATAAACAAATGCCCATTCAATCAATGATAAATAACAAGTTATAGTGCTTTACTGCTTAATGGACTAAGTGCATGTTGGACAAATGTGTCTTTAGACGCCTTTTAAAAACACTGTAAACTATCACAGGAACAGAGAGCACTGTGCAACGTATTGCACCCACATGGAATCACTGAGGAAGTCTTGAATTTAGCGTTCATGAGAGTAGGCCTAGTCGACAGAACAAATGGTAATCAGAAGACAGCATGGCGGTTGGGGAAGTACATCTTGATCATTGAATTGAAATAACAAGGAGCAGATCCAGTCAGTGTCCCATAGGCCAAAGTGAGAGATTTAAATGTAAAATGTAATGCTGGCTACTAGGCTACAGGGGGAGTATAGGAGAATAAGCCTAGGAGTGGATGTCCAATATCCATACCCCATGCATCTTCCTCCTTGCTTGAATGCCATCCATGAACATGTAGAAAGCCCAAATTCTTTTGCCCGGCTCCTATTTGCAGATTTCTCATCTGCCTTTAACACCATTCAACCTCACATGCTGGCTAAAAAACTTATGGACTATTTCAACCTGGATCATCAACTAATTCTGTGGATTACAGACTTTCTGACCCAAAGAACACAGACGGTGCTGGTCAACAAGAGGTTTCTCTGACATCAGATACACGTCCACTGGCTCACCCCAAGGTTGTGTCCTCTCACCACTACTTTTCATCTTGTACACAGATGACTGTAGAAGCCGCCATGCTGATCGTCACCTAGTGAAGTTTGCTGACGATACTGTTCTCCTTTCCCTGCTACATGGTTCTGTCCAAGATCACGGGCCTGTCCTCAGTGAGTTTGTGGAATGGTGTGATAGCTCATTTTTGGAGCTAAATGTTACAAAGACCAAGGAGATGTTTATTGACTCCACTATGCGTGGAGGAAGCAGGACTGCAACTACAATCCATGGGGAACCAGTGGAAGTTGTACATGAATACAAATATCTGGGCACTATCATTGATGACAAACTGCGTTTTGACTCTAATACAGAGGTGATTATGAAAAAATGTCAACAGAGGCAGTATTTCTTGAGGAAGCTTTACTCCTTTGGAGTGAACAGGAAGATTCTTAGCATTTTTTACACTTCTTTATTGAAAGTATACTGACCTTTTCATCCATGTGCTGGTTTCACTCCCTCTCAGTCAAAAATAAGAAACACCTCCAGAGCATTGTGAACACATGTTCTAAAATCATTGGCCACCCTCTTCAGTCTCTGACATCACTGCACGACAAGGCAACATTAAGGAAAGCCTACTGCATCCTAGAAGACTCTACCCATGTCCTACACAGGGTTTTTGAATGGCTGCCCTCTGGCAGGCGTCTGCGCTGTCCTCTGGCTAGGACTAACAGGAGGAAGGCCACCTTTACTTTTGAGGCTATTCGCCTTTTGAACTTGAATCCAAGCCCCCTCCAATTCCATCTCCTGGGACTAACCCCCCCCCCCCTACACTCCTGTCTGTCCTATTCTTTCTTTGTCTGTCCTGTCTTATATGTTGTGTTATGTCTTATATGTCACTATGCCTGCATAGAGAAAATTGCCCCTCGGGGATAAATAACGTTTTTTGAATTGAAATTGAATTGAATTGCTGGAACAGTTGGCTACATATAATGTATTTTCACTGTAGGCCTATTAAGACACATTATCTATGTATCTATCTAATTTTAATTATGGTAGCCATAGTACATGTGAGATTACAACAATAATAATGAATGTAGTAATACAAAATGACTAATGAGTAAATGAATGAATGCCTTTATTGTTATTGCATTGGGTGTTAGTGGTGCTGATGGTGTTTGTGCTGTTGTTGGTGCTGCTCCTGCCACTGACACAGCTGCAGCTGGTACTGCTACTGTTGCTGGTGGTGCCTCAACAAACTGCTGCACATTCTCTGACTAAGGGAAAAGCGCATCATTGTTAGATATGTATGTACAAATGTCTTTAAACACAATGGTTGCACTTGAAATCATTCATCCTTCTCTTTTTAAGTATTTTCTGTTTTTAAGGAATGAAGCAAAACTACAGCAATTTAGACAGCTTGATACAATTGTACATATATACCTGGAGATTGAAATCTGCATTAAAGGCTGGAAGTGGTGATGCTGCTGCTGGTGCCCAGCGTCCTTGCATCATGGGGGTGGGTGGGGGGTCGTTGCTGGTGCTGGTGATGGGGGTGATGGTGGTGCCTCAACAGACTGCTGCTGCTCAACAGATTAAAGGAAAAGCGCATTATTGTTAGATATGTATGTACAAATCTGTTTTAGTCTGTAAAACACACTGGTATGCAAAAGGTTCATACTGGTATGCAAAAGGTTCATACAATTGTATATATACCTGGAGATTGTAATACAATATATTGTATGAGTGTACCACCTGCCTCAGCTTTTCAGCAGCGAAAGCTTTACGCCCTTCACCTTTTCCTTTAAAAAATGCATCAAAGTGTATCAAAATGACCATAGTGAGAAACAAAGTTAAAACAAAGTTAAAGTCAAATCATGTTGCAACAGCTGTGTGCATGCAGTCGAAACAGTAATAGCTGGTTATTCAATATTAACGTACCGTCACTGGCTGAGGCAAAGGGCAACTCCTCAGGCCACCAAGGCAGCCTGTGTTGTGGCAGATATTCAGGCCGAGACAAACCTTGACTCAGTGCTGAGATAGAAGGGTGTTAAAGTGTAATCAGATTCAGTAGTCTGCATCATTTTGATCTTTAAATAAGGAAATTGAAAACATAGAATGCCAGTCATACCATGTTCTTTTATCAGACGGCCAATTGCCATCCGGCAATGTGTGCCACTGATATCAGGGTCAACGTACGGCCTCTCACCCCCCAAAGCATCTGTAAGACAGTACGCTCAGTGTCATTAAAAACAAATGTTAAGGTTCCTTTTCTGAACTTCAAGAAAGGATTGACACAAAAACAAACCTTAACACCACTTTCATTTATACATACCACTTGACACACCCCTATTAGTGTACATGTTCAGCAGCTCAGCCTTCCTGTCATTGGTCCAAAAGGCCTCAAGATACTTTGGCCCTAAATGAACCCCCTTAAAATCCATTATCAATTAGGTTTGTGTTGCCATGTCAATATAATTTGTATCAAAACTCAGGGCCAGATTGTGACCATACTAAAAGAATTGTTCTTCCATTGAATGTCATCTTCGATAGTTCTAATCTAGAGGCGATTGCTCCAAGACTACAGGGGAAGCACAGCCTCCTCTAAAATATCACAGGAAATCGCATCAAATAACACTATTACATTAGCTTCTAGCCTACTATATTCCAACTAGAACATGCTGAAAAATAGTTCATCTTCATGGCTAGTTTGTTCAGCAGTAGGGTTTTGCCGGTCATTTATCGTGATTTCGCACCCGTAAAAAAATCATACTTTCCCTCTCTTTTAAAAGCAGCCTCCCTCCCTTTCTTTCTTCACTGTACCCAATATTAGCGGGTGCACATCTTTACCGTCTAGCTCTCCAAAGTCACCAACTTTAACATTACAGCTACACTGTCAGGCTAAAAAATACCCTGCCACTGATTGAACTCCACGAGGCCCGGCTGGCCCTCCTTCTCTTTTGCACCACCGTCCTCTGTCCCTTCAAACCTTTAATTATGAAGACAATGATGAACATTTAACATGAATTGAGACATGTCCCACTGTATATATTCTGAAAGCCTGACATACTTTCCTGCAGACTTTTGCATATCATACGATCGATCAGTTGTAGGTGTGATTTAACATACAATAGGACATGTCCCACTTTCCTGCAAACTTTGGAGGACATAAATCTATACATGGCTCTATTTTGCATATTGGCGAACGAGGTACACATATGATATGTTTTGAGCTCCAACTCAAAGGCAAAGCAGTTTCAGCCATGCAAACCATATCCATAACCATACCTACCATAACCATACCTACCGTAGATAGCCTAAATTATATATTTTTTGAACGCCTGTAGTGTGGAGATGTGATTTAAGCTATAATAAGTTATATTCCTCCCTTCTGTGTGATTAATAAAACCATATGCCAGGATGACATCACTGTTCAGAGTGACGTGACGAGTGCAGGTAGTTTTTAGTGCTTAATAAAACCATATGCCAGAATGAGATTAAGCAAACATAAGGGTGGAATATACTGTAGGTTACACATCTCACCTTGATGAGGCAAAGGAGCAGCACTGCATACGAGAGATCCCTCTTGAACTTCTGCAGGATGTAAAGGTAAAACTGAAAATATATGCTTGTGGTGTTGCTAGGGTAGATATGGTGGTTGCTATGCAAAATAACATGGTTGCTATGGTGGTTGTTAGGGTAAGCATGTTGGTTGGTTGGTACTTGACATTATTCAAGTGGTTGCTAGGGTAATTAAGATGGTTGCTAGGATGTTGCTAGGGTAATTAAGGTGGTTGCTTGGGTGTTGCTAGGGTACATATGGTGATTGCTATGCCAAATAACAAAGCAGTGGAATTGCTAACGTTTAGCCATTTTTACATTTTTAGCCAAAAAACACACTTATGTTGATCCGATAAGTATGAAATCAGAATATGTTGAACAACGGGACATCACAAACAAGCCAGGCTCAGTTTGGAGTTGGTGGACTATTTTCAGAAGGAGATACACTGTTCGAAACGTAAAAGGTTTCTTTCTTCTAGCGTGGTAACGCTAGGTGCTAGAGGGATGGGACCAAGAGGCACAGCACAGCTTGAGGCCCCTGACAACTGCTCCAAAGGTGGGATCTCTGAGACACCCAAAAAAAAAACTGTGAAGGAAAAACATAAAAAAAGTTGACTACTCCCACTTCAGAGGTGGAGTTGTGGGTGGTAGCATGGAGCTACAAGGCTGAAATTCAAGTCAGACCATCAGCACATGACCCACATGGAGCGTGCAAAGTTTCATCTCTCTAGCTGTAACGCAAAGCATTGTGCTGGCAAAAACTATTTTTTTTGGCGATTTAACATTTAGTCATTTTTACATTTTTAGCCAAAAAACTCACTTATGTTGGTCCGATAAGTATGAAATTAGAATATGTTGAACAACGGGACATCACAAACAAGCCAGGCTCAGTTTGGAGTCGGTGGATTATTCCCGGAAGGAGATAAACGGTTCGAAACGTACAAGATTTACCTCTTCTGGCACGGTAACGCTAGGTGCTAGAGGGATGGGACCAAGAGGCACGGCACAGCCTTGAGGCCCCTGACAACTGCTCCAAAGGTGGGATCTCTGAGACACCCACAAAAAAAACTGTGAAGGAAAAACATAAAAAAAGTTGACCACTCCCACTTCAGAGGTGGAGTTTTGGGTGGTAGCATGGAGCTACGAGGCTGAAATTCAAGTCAGACCTTCTGCACATGACCCGCATGGAGTGTGCAAAGTTTCATCCCTCTAGCTGTAACGCAAAGCATTGTGTCTGCAAAAAAATATTTTTTGACTATTTAACATTAAGCCATTTTTCAATTTTTAGCCAAAAAACACACATATGTTGGTCAGGTCAGTAATGGCATTGCTATGGTGGTTACTATGGTCATATTATGGTGGTTGCTAGGTTGTTGCTAAGGTAATTTGAATGGTTGCTATGGTGTTGGTAGGGTAGATATGGTGGTTGCTATGCAAAATAACATGGTTGCTATGGTGGTTGTTAGGGTAAGCATCTTGGTTGCTATGGTGGTTGCTAGCTTGACATTATTCAAGCGGTTGCTATGGTAATTAAGATGGTTGCTAGGGTGTTGCTAGGGTAATTAAGGTGGTTGCTTGGGTGTTGCTAGGGTACATATGGTGGTTGCTATGCAAAATAACAAAGCAGTGGAATTGCTAACGTTTAGCCATTTTTAGCCAAAAAAACTCACTTATGTTGGTCCGATAAGTATGAAATCAGAATATGTTGAACAACGGGACATCACAAACAAGCCAGGCTCAGTTTGGAGTCGGTGGATTATTCCCGGAAGGAGATAAACTGTTCGAAACGTACAAGGTTTCTCTCTTCTGGCGCGGTAACGCTAGGTGCTAGAGGGATGGGACCAAGACGAACGGCACCGCCTTGAGGCCCCTGACAACTGCTCCAAAGGTGGGATCTCTGAGACACTCACAAAAAAAACTGTGAAGGAAAAACTTTAATAAAGTTGACCACTCCCACTTCAGAGGTGGAGTTTTGGGTGGTAGCATGGAGCTACGAGGCTGAAATTCAAATCAGACCTTCTGCACATGACCCACATGGAGTATGCAAAGTTTCATCCCTCTAGCTGTAACGCAAAGCATTGTGTCTGCAAAAAAAATATTTTTCTATTTTGTATATTGGCGAATGAATGGGGCATATGATGTTTTGAGCTCCAACACAAAGGCAAAGCAGTTGCAGTCATGAAAACTATGTATTTTCTGAATATGATGTACCATAGTAAATAGGAAGGTGTGACATGTCTTAATTCATATTAATTGACATCTACAGGATAGGTGTAACAGCGTTGATTCCTCCGAGAGAGTGCGTGTGTGTGAGTGAGTGAGTGAGTAAGTGTGTGTGTGTGTGTGTGTATCTAATACTGTACATACCGATTGGCTCTGTATTCTCAAGTCCATGCAGGTCCTTCCCAGTTGAAAATGAAGAGGCCACATTATCTGAAGGAGATCAATAGGAACCTTGCTTTAAATCCCCATCCAAGAGCAATTATGCCTACAGTTAGTGTTCTTTTTTCAAAAACAGTCAACAACAACCATCAGCCCACCAAAACAACACACAACAACAATTGCACACACAACAACACATACACCACAGAACAACAACAACAACAACAACAATAGACAGCCACAGCAGGACAACACAAGCGGAACATAACATAATTCTGTGATGTTGTAATAGACTGATTTCTGAACACTGGACACTCAGGTTAAAATAATATATACTACTGAACACTCCAGATTAAATCATATGTACTATACCCTTCCTTACATTGCTAACCTCTTCCAACTTACAATCACTGCCAGAGTCGAATGTCCGAAGAATGCCGAGCAATACATTTTGAGAGAAAGAAAATTAAAAATATGAATGTGTTCAATGCAAATGCAAGATGGACATACCAAGGACCACTGGTCAAATTATGTGGGATAGGGATTTGGGGTGGAAAGGAAAACACATCAGAACAGCTTCTTTCTGAAAGGGGAAGAATATTTTTTTTCAATAATTCATTCATTTATTTATCTGACCACTGGGCCACAGGAAATCATCATGTGTTCACTAATACATGGATTGCCCTGTAAACAAGACAATTCTTTGGTGCCATGGTATTTTTGTTTCCCCATAACAGCTGGGCATCTCAACAGCTACAACCACAAACTCATGACTAGATGGCTACCTCAGTGCAGTATTGTATCGGCCAGTTGATTTATTTGAAGAAAATATTGTAGTAATACGGCAATATTGTTATAATATCCATCTCTTCTAAGTTACTGCAACAGAGAATGATAAGATCCAACGTTTGTTTTGAACTGTCCATTTTGATGAAGTTTGCCTATTGCCAGCGCTAGCTTATTAGCTTTTTCATTGCGTGCATGTAACATCGATGTGTATAGAATGATCCATTCCATCATTGAAAATGTATCGTTTTCTTATCAAAGTACACTAGAAAAGAAAATGGAAACATTACCCAATAGCCAACTATCAACGTGAACAGTAAGTTATATTGACATTAAACGGGACATTGCTTACTTACATCAGCGGTGGCATGGTAAGACACGGGGCAGGCAGACTGCTGCCAGCTGTTGTCTTAAAACCTAGGCCTATTGACGTGATCTCCTTGTTTTCTTATACTTGCAAAACTTGGAAGCGAACAAGGCAGAACAGGAGTTTAACTGACCACGAAAAAAGACATACTTTTGTACCAATTTACCAAGGCTGACCACAACATCCATCCCTATGCATCCATCTGGGCTGCGGCAGCCGAGGAGTGAACAATTATGTCGCAAACTAATGACATCAATATAGGACGTGATGGAAAATTTCTCCGATTTGAACTGGACTTTCGCCACTTTTTAAAAAAAGTATGTCCGAGAACTTTATAGCAGTCACCATCCAAACAGTCCAGAAATCTTAAACAAACTACTAAATATATCGGGGATGTTTAACAAGGCTCAAATTAAAATATTACAGCTTTACCAGGCTATTATTATTAAAATTAGGCTCGCTTGTAGCCTATTAAATGCACGCTTGTTTATACCAATTAAAAAAACAAAACACTATCGCCAATAAATATTAAATATCCTACAGATGTGCGGGATAGGTCATGTTATCCAACTAAAATAGGGTAGCAGTTTAAACACACATTTTGAAACAGAAACAATAGCAAACACGAGCAAATGAACGGATTTAAGCTAGCCTACTGTAGCCTACCTGTGAAAACCATTGCAAGCTCGAGGAAGCCTATTTCAGGCTATCGCGCATGTGCGAATTATTGACAATTGCGTACATTACTGTACGCATTGGCGTGCACAGGTTTGCGTCCGGAATCATACGCATGGCGAGTGTGATCGGGTTGTAGCAAACCTAGCTTAGCATAAACTTTTAACGGAAAAAACGAACTCACCGAAGCCAGCATTCGATGCAGTACAGGCAGTTCAGAAAGTTGCAGTTCAGTTTGAAGTTTTGTCTTCTGGATGTCTACGATCATAATTATGTCTACATTACTATTTATGTATTTAGTCTTGTTCTAATCTTGTAAATATTACAGTTAAATATGTACCTTCAATCCATTCGATTTAACGTTAGTCCTTTTCTCTCCGGTCAGGTTTATGTTGTCGTTCAGGTTTCTATATCATATTAATTTCATTACTAATCATGTTTATCATATCACACCATGTTCTAACTTATTATTGGACCAAATAATTACCTTTTCTCAATGTAACCTGCGTTGTGTTGAACCTGCGCGATTCAGCCCTGCACACGACCGGACTCGAACCCGCGAAACAGCAGCACCTCGGATCGGGAAGCGAGCGCGCTAACAATTGAGCCAATAGCCCAGGCTACTGGCTCGCATGCCAGCAGCACTCTTGAGGCGTCGGGGAGTGAGGTTTTACCAACGTTCCACAAGCACAGCTAAGCTAGCTGGCATCCGTTACAATAATGCTTATTACACATTTTAATCAGTAGATTGTCTGAGGAGCAATTTTTCCAAGTATTATTTGTCTGATGTTCTTGCAGATCAAGTGCTGATCTGACCCAGGATCAGTCCAGGTGTGGAGTGTGTGAGCAGGTACTGAGTGACCCAGTCATCACCACCTGTGGACACAGTTTCTGCAGGCAGTGCATCAGCAGCTACTGGGAGCAGCCTGGACTACCAGGAGACCAAGCTTGTCCCCAGTGTGGGAAGACATGCAGAACCCAACCTCCTCTACAGCCTCCTCTGGATGAACACACAGATATGAGCACACAGGGTGAACACACAGGCCTGATCAACAGCAGAAGACACCTGCACACTGAACATACACCAGGCAGAAAGAGGGAACTAGGTGAGTAGACATTTTGGACATTTTGGCTTTTTAGAGAGATTAATACTTTATTCATCCCGGGGTTAAATTTTAGACATCCAGTAGCGTATACAACCATAACACAACACACATACATACACACATACTGTATATCTCACATACATAAAAATCATTCACAGAAATGTAAAAATTAAAGGAACCATATATAAGATTGTGGCCAAAACTGGTACTGCAATCACTTTCAAATTACTGTAGAGCGGTGTATCCCCTCCCCCTCACCCCTGACTCGAGGTTGCCAACCTGGGGCCTGTACTACGAAGCGGGGTTACTGGCTTATCTGGGTAACTTCGAGAGTAACTTGATCACGTGTGGCGTAACTTCCCGATTAACCTGCACTACGAAAGGTGGATAGGTTTTAACCGAGGTATGCTGCCATGACAATTTACGCTGCATCTCAAACCTGCTCCGAGCAGGTTATGTTCTTGGTTAACCCGAGGTTTCCGTTAACCACACCCTTTATAAGTACCACCCCTCCACTAACAATTTCTCCCGAGACATGTCGGCGTACCTGGATGATCCACGACATTGGAGCGCAAATCGTGAGGGTCTCTCTTCGCAGGGCGAGGAGTTTTAGAGACCGCCGGAAAATATGTATAGCCTACCCGGACGATATTGATGATCAGATGATCTAGGAAGACGTCTCATAGCAATGCCCGTATGTGACATTCATGTATTCCATCGGTGATGCAAGAATACTGTATGTCCGAAAATAAATCGGACATAGGCCTACAGTATGCTGAACATCTGAGCAAGAATAGCCTAAAATAAATCGGACATAGCCTACAGTAGGCCTAATAATTTTAACAACTTGTTGTTTTGAATGTCTTGTTAAATTGAATGTCATATTACTGTACCCTGCACATAAAGGCTACACATTTCCACAGCACCAGAATCCGACCGAATGCCTCCCTCAACCCCCTCCATAATCGGCCTTCCACTATTATTTGCGATGGCCAACTCCTCTGCTACTGTAAAACACTCCTTACAGTAGTGTTCAAAGACACCTTTTTCTTGTTTGCTGTAAAACAGAGGCCAAGTGAAGGCTATAAGCTAGGCCTACATGTTTTCATAATTAAGAAATATTAATGCAAGCTATAACTATATAAACCTACTATTCTGAATAATGTTTTTGTGTTTCATTTTCACCTGCTGCCATGGTGTTGCATCTGAAATGTTCACAGGATTAGGCATACACTAAATAAGTCAATGGGGGCTACTTAAACATTCAATTATCCTTATTACTGTAATCTATATGCCCACTTCTGAATTGGGTTGCATCTGTAGGCCTTTCTATGAACTCAAAATAGGCTATTTAATTATTTCAACTCATTTCAGACATTCCGCAAGCTACTAATCCTCCGTAACACATATTTGAAGAACATGTGGGAATAAAACTTTACTTTTAGCCATTTAGGCTACCCGATCTGCAATACGTTGCCAACAGCCTTGCTTTGTTCACTACCGACGTATTTGATTTTTGTCGTAGAGTGGGTTTTAATTCTACTTTGACTTTGTGATTAGTAGATAGGTGGAGGGTGGCACATCAGGCCAAAACACAACATGACATGACAAAACACAACATCAACATCAGTTGAGGGCTGCAATTTCACTTTTTAAATGACAATATCCTAGCCGGACTACTCTAGCCAGTGATGTAAGTATTTGAAATGAACATGATTTATTATTGTCTAGTGACATATCAGGACCATTTTATGATTCATTGAAATACATTTCTTACATACGGTTGAAGTGATTACAAAAGTCTGGTATAAACTGACCATGTAATGCATTGACCATATTAAGGGGCTATGGTTGAGTGTGTGCAATGGTGGTAGTACAAAAGTGAACAGTGCAGGGATTGAACAGTGCATTTAAAACTTTGTATTGATTTAATTTTTTGTTTGAGAAGTAAAGTCATGTTATCAAATTGAACAATTGCAATTTTCAAATGTTGTCATTTTTAAACAGATGAGGACCTGAGGAGAGTTATAAAGAATCACAAAGCCAGTCTGAAGAGGAGGTTTGAGAACATATCTGAAGGCATCATCAAACCAGGAGATGAGACACCCACACTCCTCAATAAGATCTACACAGAGCTCTACATCACAGAGGGAGAGAGTGAAGGGGTGAATAAGGAACATGAGGTTTGGCAGGTAGAGTCAGCATCCAGATCTCAAAACACAGAAGACACACCAATCGACTGCAATGACATCTTCAAGCCCTTACCTGGACAGGAGAAGCACATCAGAACTGTGATGACCAAAGGTGTTGCTGGCATTGGAAAAACAGTCTCAGTGCAAAAGTTCATTCTTGACTGGACAGATGGGGTAGCCAATCAGGATGTAGATTTTATGTTCCCCCTTTCTTTCCGTGGGCTGAATTTAGTCAGGGATGATCAGTACAGTCTTCACAGGCTCCTGCTGGACTTCCACCCTGAGCTGAAGGAGCTGAATGATGGTGAAGGATACAAAGACTGTCAGGTTGTGTTCATCTTTGATGGTTTGGATGAGAGTCGGTTGACTCTGGATCTGGAACAGAACAGTAAGTTGTCTGATGTGAAACAAACATCATCAGTGGATGTTCTGATGACAAGCCTCATTCAGGGAACTCTGCTTCCCTCTGCACTCATCTGGATAACCTCACGACCAGCAGCAGCCAGTCAGATTCCTGCTCAGTACATCGACCAGGTAACAGAAGTACGAGGCTTCAATGACCCACAGAAGGAAGAATACTTCAGGAAGAGAATTGGTGATGAGAGTCAGGCCAACAGAATCATCTCTCACATAAAGGCATCCAGAAGTCTCCATATTATGTGCCACATTCCAGTCTTCTGTTGGTTTGCAGCCACTGTACTTCAGCAGATGCTTGGACAGGACAACACCCAAGAAATTCCCACAACTCTGACTGAGATGTTCATACACTTCTTGCTGATCCAGACAACTCGAAAGGATCAGAAATATCAAAAAAGACAAGAAACAGATAAGAAGAGGCTCTTGAGATCACAGAAAAAAATACTACTGAAGCTGGCAGAACTGGCTTTCAAGAGTCTAGAGAATGGTAACCTCATGTTTTATGAGGAAGACCTGAGAGAGTGTGGCATTGATGTCAGTGAAGCCTCAGTGTATTCTGGCATGTGCACTGAGATCTTCAAGACAGAATCTGTGGAATCTCAACAGAAGAAGGTCTACTGCTTTGTGCATCTTAGTGTCCAGGAGTTTCTGGCAGCTGTGTTTGTGTTTCACTCGTATTTGGCTAAGAACCTTGAAGCTCTGAAATCCCTCATCAGTGATGAGCAGAGAGATGAACTCAACCCATCATTGTTATCTTCTCTTCAATCCACACTAGGGTTAAAAGACAACTTACATGTTTTACTTAAGAGTGCAGTTGATAAGGCTTTGGAGAGCCAGAACGGACACCTGGATCTCTTCCTTCGCTTCCTTATGGGCATTTCTCTGGAGAGCAATCACCGACTTCTGCAAGGTCTACTGAACCGCACACACAACAGCTCAAAAAGCATCAAGGAAACATGTCAGTACATGAAGAAGCTCAACAGAGAAGGTCTCTCTCCTGAACGATGCATCAATCTTTTCCACTGCTTATTTGAAATGAAGGATGATTCCATGCACAAAGAAATTCAGACATACTTGTCATCACCAAAGAACATCAAACAGAAGTTGTCTCCTGCCCACTGTTCAGCACTGGCCCACATACTTCTGATGTCTGAGGATGTGCTGGATGAGATTGACCTGAAGAAATACAACACATCAGATGAGGGGCGCAGGAGACTGATCCCAGCTGTGAGGTGCTGCAGAAAGGCACGGTGAGTATCTGATGGAGAGACTGTGCTAACTATAGTGACTAAATATAATGTTAAGTCACTAGTCTACTACTAGCTAGGGTGAACCCAGACTAACCTGTTCTTTGACAGACTGGGATCTTTTCCAGGGCCCGTATTCACAAAGAATTTTAAGGCTAAAAGTAGCTCCTACCTTTCCGAATTTAGGAGAAACTCCTAAAAATAATGGGTGTGTCGTAATTTTAGGACTCCTAATTTTTTTGACTAAGTAACTCACAAAGCATTTGAGCCCTAAAAGCCACTGTGTCTGGGACAGCTTAAAAAAGTCAAGAGGACTCCTAACTCGCTAAGACCTATTCACAAACAATACTAAGGCGCTTTTTGTGGCATTTCACGTCACGATGCCGATGTTTTGAAATGAACATGCGGTTCCAGGAGCTGTCAATCGCGAGGGAATAATTGTGCATTGTAATTAAGGGATGCAATAACGCCACCAACAACCAAAACCATTCATTGCATGTAAACTAAATGTAACGTTTTATTGTGAATCAAATTGTTTCTCCTCTTTGCCAATGTAGGCCTATGTGTCTTCTTAAAGATTAATTTAAAACCTGTTGCAAAGATACTGCTTCAAACTGCAAAGATAGGCCTACTGTATTTCATTATGCTACTAGGCTATTTGTTTTGTCTTACTCTTTATTCATTTAGGCCATTTATTAATCATCGTGCATCCTTCACAGCACTTGTGTAGTGCACGCATTCTCACCAGCAAAGACCTGTCACCTGTCACTCATCATCATAGGGGAGGTTTTTACCATCATTCCCACATTATAATCATCTGCCAATCAAGATGGTCACTTCAATCAAGCTCGTGCATGAGTAATGATGTCAACCATAACAACAGAGCTAGAGTTAGGAGTTGTCACTTTTCCTTACTAAGAGTAGGTCTGAAAGCCTTTGTAAATATTTTTTAAGAGAAAACTAGGCCTACGTTTTTAGGCCTACAATGCACAATTATTCCCTTTTTCAATTGAGAGCTCCTGTAACCGTAACATCGCAACGTGATGTGAAATGCCACAAAAAGTGGCTTAAGATGGTTTGTGAATAGGTCTTAGTGAGTTAGAAGTCCTCTCGACTTCTTCTAAGCTGTATTGATGCATAATACCCATTTTATAAGTATCTTTACTGTTTTAAAAATGCAAGATAGTGTACACTTGATATATTTTGATGTTATGAAGTGGGAAATTCCATCTTCATTACAGGATTGTGGTTGATGGTGTGGCAGAAATAAATTGCTTATATGTATACAGTGTGTGTGTGTGTGTGTGTGTGTGTGTGTGTGTGTGTGTGTGTGTGTGTGTGTGTGTGTGTGTGTGTGTGTGTGCGCGCGCGCGTGCGTGCATGTGCTTGTGGGTGTGCCTGTGTGTGTGCATGTGCATGCATGCATACATATGTCTACTGTGTGTGTATGTGTTATACGTATGTTTACTGTAAATGTATGTGATCACTTGATTGTGTTGATTTATCGGGGCACATTGTATCCCTTACATTTATCCATCTCTGCAATATTTTGTCTTTATTTGTGTTGTTATGCAGACTTGCTGAATGCAAACTCTCAGAGAAGTCCTGTGGAATTGTGGCTGCTGTTCTACAGTCACCAAACTCCCTGACAGAGCTGGACCTGAATCACAACGACCTGGGGGATTCTGGAGTTCAGCTTCTCTCTAAGGGACTGTCTAGTCCTAACTGCAAACTGCAGACATTAAGGTTGGTGTTAGACATGTCTTTGTAAAGGATTATTATTAGGACTAGTGTGGCACATTATGGTTTGGTTGCTGTTTTATATGTGTCTTAAGGCCTGTCCACACCAAGTCCAATATTTCGGATGAAATTCACACAAAATTAAGCAGATTAATAAACACAGTTAATTTAATTAGTCTGTACTCACTGAGGATGAAATGAAAATGAAAAAAAAATGCAATGAAAAATAAACATTTGTCTCATTTGATGTGAAATTGTGTATGCAATAGAGTTCCTGACCAATTAAATAATGATTTTGCAGGGTTCCGATGTCAGCGATGTCATAAGTAGAACGACAAGCAGAAAAAGCTGACACAATGTATGATATTGTATTGTATGATATTGTATATGAGATATGTCTTATTAGGTCTACATGCCAAAGTCACAAAGAATATATGTTACATCAGACTTTTCTCAGGTGTTCAAGAGTGAGAACTTCACCACACACAGCTTTCCCCACCTCTTACCACCTAACCATCATATCACACAGGGACGTCGTTATACCTATTTTGGGGGGACTGAAGCCACCCTAAGATGATCAAAAGCCCCCTAAAAATATATAGTAATAATATATGCATCCAAATTTACATCCATTATTATTTGTTGAATAGCTCACGGAGTACTGACGGCTCCCACACACAGCTGCGTTCCGTCAACGCATGCCAGTGGGTGTTCCCGATGGTAGCTATGCAAATGACTTGAAGTAAAACCGTAATGTGATTGGTTGGTGCCGTCCGTAGATTGGCTTGATTGGCCGGTGCCGTCTGTCGGTGCAGCAACAGCTGAACTCCTCAACGCGAGCGGCGGGAGAAACGCGACGCGACGGACCCACAATTCAGTTCTGCAACGGATCACGTGAGCCCATGTAAAGTGAACAGGATGCGTCTCCAGCAACGCGATGCACGCAGCTGTGTGTGGGAGCCGTTATCTCACATAAATCAAGATGTCAAACAAAAGAGTGGAACCGGAGCTTTCCAATAATATTAGCGGCTAGATGCTGTAAAAATTGGTTCGCGTGAAAATTAATGTTGGGCTTACATGACATTTCATTATATTTCCATTCATAGCAGACAGCGCTTCGTCCATCTCCACCCATTACTGTCGGTGGTATATCTCACAAACTCAACGCGCGGTAAATCATATAGGCTATCAGAACAAACAGCAGACCTTACCGAACACGATGATATGAAGCATTCTTTTGTACAGTAGCCGTTCCCGAGTTTTGAAATTGCAGCAAATTTCTACATGGTATCCAACTTTGGGCTGAAATTCTAATGTAGCCTAATAGCAGCCCAAAATAATGAACTTGCTTTCCATATCAAAGAATCAAAAGTTGATCATGGCATGCACAGATCAACTGTGCTTTTGAATAGATATTTCTACCAGCATGCTCTAGGTGACATAAATGCAACAATAATGAGACACAAAGTATTTTAACTTGACATAAAGGCTGACATAATATATATATATATATATATATATATATATATATATATATATATATGTCTGATCACAACATATTTTCCCAGATATTGGTAGCCTGTTGTCTTGAAAACGATATAGCCTAGCATAATAGAGGGCCCTTACAATGACCAAAGACCTTAGTAGTAAAATTACACTGAAAATAGCCTAGGCCTCAAAGGACTAATTTGATATTTTACAGTAGGTGCTATTAATTGAAATCCCTAACTTCACAACAGTTCATGAAATGTGGGGTAATGACAGCTCTCCTAAATTCCCCAGTTAGGAGCTACTTTTAGCCTTAACATTCTTTGTGAATACGGGCCCAGACTTTCCTGCAGAGCAAATTCAGGGTTAGTCTGGGTTCATGTGTGAAGATGCACTACACTGTTTTAGAACACATTTTTATTTAAATGAGCTTTTGCAAATGTGCCTGTCAGTAATAGTCTACAGGTGTGGGTAATTGATTAATTGGGCCACACCCACTCTGGGACACTTTAAAGGGGTTTTGATTTATGGCAGATATTTGTACATTGATGTGTAATACCCATTTTATAACAGTTTGTTAAATTAAAACAAGTATCTTTACTGTTTAAAAAATGCAAGATGGTGTACACTTGATGTATTTAGTCCGGTGGACAGAAAGGTGAACCCGGAAATGTTGTACACCAAAGTTTTATGATAGAAATATATAGTATGGGTCCCCAGCATGCAGAAACTTTACCCTATGTGTGTAAGGTGCGAGTGTTCTTGACTTCCCTAGCGTGTGCTATGTTCTGTGCCTATGTCCCTGCTCCCGACCTTTAATAAAGCTTTTGATTAGACAACGCTGTCTCATCAATCGTTACACTATTAAATCTGCTTAGCATCATTAGCATGCTGCACATATTTGTTAAAGCTCTTGCATTCAAGTTGAATGATCATCTCAATACCAATGTTTCCCAAAAGGGCATGTCCCAAGGAGAACAATATTACCTTAAACACACATGAGGAAACTGAACAGTCCAATCAGTAGACTATGATAAGCTAGCCAACTATGTTACTTTGTTTACAATATTTCCAGGCTTCAACCAGACAGCTGAATGTGGTAGAGTTATAATAGAAATAGTAGGCCTAAGCTATAGGCTAATCTGCATAAAGTGTGCTGTCATAAATATCAGACATTCAGTATTCTCTCTTTTTATATCAGGATATAAAATAATACAGATATATTATATTGTAGTCTAGCCACCCCCCCCCTTCCAAAAAAAGAGGTTTGTATCAAACCGTGGGTCACAAATCACGATACGAATCGAATTGTTAAGTTGGTGTATTGTTACAGCCCTACTGTATATCGCTACAGCCCTATCCTTCAAAAATCTGTCTAAATTGGACCAAAAAACTCAGCAAAATCAGCTTAATGAGAGTAAAAACGTGACCAAACCAAGTTTAAATAGTGATTTTGAATCTTGAAAATCTCAGATATGGACTCAACATCTCCAGTAACCCCTAAAAACATACTAACATTGTCCATTTTGGCCAAGCAGCTCTTATAATATCATCAATATAGGCGATTATGCTAATTTATGCTAATTAGCTCAATTACACAAATTGCCCAACATATGCAAATTAGCATCCGGCAGTTTCTACATGCTGGGAACCCATACTATATATTTCCATCATAAAACTTTGGTGTACTCAACATTTCCGGGTCCACAATGGGGCTCTATGGGCTGTCCACCAGACTAATTTTGATGTTATGAATTCGGAAATTCCATCTTCATTACAGGATTGTGGTTGATGGTGTGCCACAAATAAATTGCTTATGTATACACTTGTCCTCTTATAACATTACAAATCTTTCAGATGTGTGTGTGTTTATGTATGTGTATGTGATTTGGCATGGGAATGGTCTGCGAAAGATCACTTGATTGCGTTGATTTATCGGGGCACATTGTATCCCTTACATTTGTGTTGTTATGCAGACTAGCTGAATGCAAACTCTCAGAGAAGTCCTGTGGAATTATGGCTGCTGTTCTACAGTCACCAAACTCCCTGACAGAGCTGGACCTGAACCACAACGACCTGGGGGATTCTGGAGTTCAGCTTCTCTCTAAGGGACTGTCTAGTCCTAACTGCAAACTGCAGACATTAAGGTTGGTGTTAGACATGTCTTTGTAAAGGATTATTATTATTAGGACTAGTGTGGCACATTATGGTTTGGTTGGTGTTTTATATGTGTTTTAAGGCCTGTCCACACCAAGTCCAATTTTTCGGATGAAATTCACACAAAATGAAGCAGGTTAATAAACAGTTATTCTAATGAGTCTGTACTCACCGAGGACGGAATTTGTTGTAATGAAAAAAAACATTCGAAACTGTCTCGTTTGATGTGATATCATATGCGATAGAGGTCCTGACCAATCAAATAATGATTTTGCAGGGTTCCGATGTCATCAATGTGATGGTTTTGAAAGTGGTGTGGCCGCCCGGCCGTGCGAGGCAGAATAGTGGGTCAACCAATTGGAACAAAGCAGTCAGACGCAGAGGTTGCAGTGAAACAAACTTAGGAATTTATTTGTAATGTGTTGGGAAAGGGGATGGGGAGCAGAGTTCAACTCAAGTCTTCAGTGCTGGACTGAGGCAGTCAGAGGACTCGTGTCGGCTTCTAAGACAAAGGAGAGAGAGAGAGACACAGGACAACGTTAGTGGGGAGTTCAGTCCCTGCCACTGACCTTGTCACCCAGCCCTATTGGTTGTCTTGGTGGGTTGTTCACGGTTCTTCAGGCCCTCTTTCCTGTTCCAGCCGTCGTATCTTCCAGTAGCACAATCACTTCAGCCACGTTCCCCTTCAGCTCCGTTCCACTTCAACAAAATCACAACACAACGTTCCACAATGGGCAAACAGGTTACTTCTGAAAGGGGTGGCCGTAAGCCCTTACCCTGAGACTGGCTTTGACCTCTGGTCTCCACTCTTCTTAAGCTCAAGCCAGTGTGCCTGAGGTTTGTCCTGTTGAGCTTTAAAAAGGCAGCTAATTGCCTGATTAACCCTCTGCACCTAGCCAGAGGCAGGCACAGACACCTGGGGGGCGGAGCTTCCTAACGCACTGCTCTTAGGTAGTACCGCCCATCCAATATTATGCCTCTCATCTGCCTTTGCTGGTCTGTCTGTAGCCATGTGGAGCACTGATCCCCGACAGAGCCCTCACAGTGGGATGAAAAAGTTACAAAAAAGGCTACAAGCTGTCATAACAGTTCAGTGTAGTAAAGTTAAGTCGTACAGTCACTGAGGTCGATAGTCACGTATCGTAAACATGCTAATTACCAACCCATTATTTTGAAAATTCTAAAACAACTATGTTTTTTAACACTTCAAAATAACATTTGATAAATGAACCTTACATTTTTCAGTAACCATAGGTGTGTAGATTTGAACAAAATCTAGTTTGGTTCTTACCGGGGCTTTTACTGCCTGAAATATCCTTTTTTTTTAACCACGCTCGGAGTTTAGTGCTGGGCTGGTGGGTACCTATTCCCAACACACAGTTAGCCTGAGAATTCATGACGCAATTCAAAATTCCACTGGAGCTCCAAGCAGATTTGTACACACAGCCTTACAAGACTGATTTGTATAGAAATGAATATTAAGTGACACATACACGTAAGAGGTTGGTCATACGGGACGGTTGGTAATACGTGACGTTCCAATATTCTTTTCAGGACGTGGCAGTTGCTTGAGGGAAGTTAACTTTCACGTTAACGTTGAAGTCATTTGGTGGCTGAAGCGGTAACTGCAAGTGCTAAATAGATCAGCAAGAGGGTATTAACACATCCCGGTACAAACATCTTGGGAGCTGTTTACTGTCGATCGGGAAGGACAGAGAAGAGGGGGTGTCTGCCATAGTGAGACTAAGTTAGCGTTTGTAAGAGCCAATTTGAGTTTATTATTTGTTGCAAATTATTATTTGTTTGTTAATTAGAATATTGTATTTACCTACTGTAAATTTCATTTAAGTTGTGTATAATTATTATTTTATTAAGTGCTTTAATTATATTCGTCAGTTCATCTATCTGGGGAGAGGTGCACTGGGATTCGCTACGTAAGTCATGTGATGCATACGTGTGCTTAGGTTGCATGAGACGGTCAGGCTATAACCTAGCGTTCATGGGCTTCGTAAAAACCTTTCTCCGAGTGAAAACATCATCATTCCGCGTCATTCACGTCACTTAATGTGTGAGTCGGAGGTCGGAAACTGGGGCTAGATTTTGCTAACAGAGTTGCCCAGTTAGGGGCTCGTCATCACTTTTGTCGTCACGTTGTAGTTCGTTTGTAGTCCATGTGGCCTTTCATGTCCAACAGTTTTAATGTGAACTTGGGAATTTGCCCTTTTTATCACTTGAAAAGCTGCATATATTTCTTTCACGAGCATCTTACACTATATTTTAAGCAAATACAGTTGTTTGTTTAGGATTAGTGAGTGTATGTTTTAACCTTTGTTGTGGCATCCGTGTTTGTCACACATTCGATGGCTAAGCACTTGAACACTTGCTGTCGGAAAAACAAAGTAGCCATGGGGGCGGTCCTTGTCATTCCGAGGTGCTCTGAATGCACCCTAAGGCAACACAGTTTTCTGACCGACACTGACGATGAGAAAAAGAGATAGAGCTAATTAGTTTATTCAAACGACATCATTGATGTTTCATTTTGTATATTGACACATTTATTTTTAAGTAAACAGTTGAAAAGGATTTTTGAGTTTGAATGTTTTATTTATGGTCGAGTCACACTAGCTGCCAATCGCCTGCTCCGTTAGTGGCATAGGTTATCCTACAAAGACGAGAGTGCCACTTATATTAGTCAGAAAACTTTGCTTGGATTGAAGAAGACACGAAGGAAACCCATGTTAAGAGCATGACTAAGATGTGGAAGTCCAACGAGTGAGCACACCATCAAAGCTAGAAAGAAGTCGGAAGAAAAGGTGAGCTAAAGCTGAAGCTTTACCATGCTAATAGTAGCTGCCATTGCCAAGAGAAAAGTGCTGAGTCATGCAGTAAAGATCGCGGTGCTTGATTGAAATAGTAAAGTTTGGAACCATCTAATATTTTGGGAATCTCTGCACTGTAAAGAAGTAGAAGGACATTAGCATTTGCTGTCGAAGAAAAACGATTTTGGACACTTGCTAGTGAATTGTGTGCACTGATTAATGAAGATGGCAGAACTTTCTGGAAACGAATTAACACCCGACGATTGTAGCCTCAAGAGGGCGCCAAAGCCCACTGAAAAGGCATTGCAAGAAAAACTGCATAGGCTAATCGGAACAAGGAAAGGAAAATTCGCCCAGCTCACTGTCAAAATGAAAGAAATTGATGAGCATATGAAAAATAATGACAGAATGACAAAAGGTGCAGTTGGTAGAGCACAGAGTGCACTTTTGCAGAGTGATATGTGGAATTTGCATAAAGATTTAGTGGAACTTAATGATGCCATAATACTTTTAATGGATGAAGAGGAGAGAAAATTAGACCAGCAATGGTTTGCTACTAAAATAACATCAGCAAAAGAATATGGGGAAAGTTATTCAGAATGGGTCAGTCGTCAGCTTGAAAGTAAGGAGGAGGCTCCAAGTACATATTCAGATGTCCTGCTAGAAACAGATGATGTGGATGTGGGCGATAGCATTTCACAAGTTAATCTGATGGATTGCAGACCTAAAAGTAGACATGGATCTGTTGTTTCAGCTAGGTCAGGAAGATCCTCACGAAGCTCTTTATCCACAGTGCGCGCTAAAGAGGAGGCTGAACATGCAGCACTCATTGCTCGAGCGGCTGCATTAGAACAAATGCAAGCTCTTGATCTTGAAGAAGCTAAGTTTAAAGCTAGAAGAGAAAGGTTGGAAGTTGATGCAGCACTAGCAGAATCCACTGCGAAATTGAAGGTGTTAGAGACATATGAGGATGATGGAATGAACAGTTATGTGTCTAAGTGGCCTGCTAGGGCAAAGGTAAAGGAACAAACGGATAGCATGCACTCATCAGTAGGACAAGGATTGCAGAGTTCCAGAACTGGGGTATACCAGCCAATGTCGAACAGGCAGAGACAACCTGCAAAACAAAAAGACAATGATGATAGAGACCTCCATCAAGTGTTGCAGAAACAAAGTGTCATTACAGAAATGCTGGTCAAACAGCATAATTTAACAAGTCTGCCACGCAAAGAGGTTCCAGTATTCAAAGGTGATCCTCTCACCTACAAATCGTTCATTAGAGCATTTGAACATGCTGTAGTTAGCAAAGCTGATACTTACCAAGATATGTTTTATTATCTGGAGCAATATACCAGTGGTGAATCGCAGGAACTGGTCCGTAGCTGTGAGCATATGCTGCCTGAAAGAGGCTATAAAGAAGCTAGAAGGTTATTGCAGAAACACTATGGCAATGAGCTAAAGATTGCAAATGCTTACATGGAGAAAGCTTTGAATTGGCCCAACATCAAGATGGAGGATGGCAAAGCTCTTAATGCGTATGCGCTGTTCCTTACTGGCTGCAAGAACACCATGGGTGATTTAGAGTTCATGGAAGAAATGGACAACCCTACTAATATGCGTACTGTTCTTTCCAAGCTTCCTTATAAACTGCGTGAAAAGTGGAGAGTGACTGCTTTTGAAATACAAGAGAAAGGGAAAGGGCGTGCAAGGTTCTCTGAACTGGTCGATTACATCGTGCGGCAGGCCAGAATTGTAATGGATCCACTGTTTGGAAGCATGTCAGAGTCTCATGTGATCAAGGAAGGAAAGGACAAGTTTACAAGGGACAAGAAAGCCATGAGAAGCGGCCAAAAGGGAAGCAGCAGCTTTGCTACAGGTGTTATGGCTACACAAGAAGAAAAGGAACAAGATGTGACAATAAGGAAAGCTCCTGCTGTTACTTTACAGAAACCTTGTGCTTACTGTCATAACACACACGCTCTCATTGAGTGTAGAAAGATAAAAGAGCTACCTCACAAAGAAAGACTAGATTTCTTAAAATCTAAAGGTCTGTGTTTCGGATGTCTTTCGCCAGGGCACCTCAGTAAGGACTGCAAAAAGAGAGCAAAGTGTCAAACGTGTTCTCAGAGACATCCAGATATTTTGCACTTTGACAGAAAAGGCAGTGTGTCTGCCGATGACAAGAAAATAGATAACTCTGATGTCAAAGAAATCTCCAACGCCTGTGTCGCTCTGAAACAGGAAGCATGTGCCTACACTGGGGCCGGAGGAAATTGTGCACTAGCTGTTTTGCCTGTCAAAATCAAATCAAAGAGGAGTCATAGATATGTGGAAACATATGCGTTCATAGATCCGGGTAGCACAGCAAGCTTTTGCACTAATGATCTCCTAACAAAGCTGAACATTAGGGGCAGACAAACTCAAATTCTTCTTAACACCATGGGCTGTAATAGGGCAGATGATAGTAAAGCTTTGAAGACATCTGTCCTGACGGATTTAGAAGTCTGTGGTGTGGATGAGGATACCTACATTGACCTGCCCAGAGTATTTACCCATAGCTTCATTCCAGTACAAAAGGAGAACATCCCCAAACAGGAGGACATTGCAATATGGCCTTACCTGAAAGAAGTGTCCTTACCTTGCATCGAAGCTGAAGTTGGGCTGCTTATAGGCACCAATGTCCCAAGAGCAATGGAGCCATGGCAAGTTATACATAGTGAAGGGGATGGACCCTATGCGGTGAGAACTGCATTAGGCTGGGTGGTAAATGGACCACTAAAACAATGTGACAGCCAGAGACACACAGTCAACCGTCTTTCAGTCATTGAGATAGAGGAACTGTTACGTCAACAGTACAATGCAGACTTCCCAGAGCGTGACTGTGAAGAAAAGGAAGAAATGTCACAGGATGACCACAAATTCATGTCTATGGTGGCCAATTCAGCTAAACTGTTGAATGGCCATTACTGCATTGGTTTGCCTTTGAAAGATGAGACAATGAAAATGCCGAACAATCGCTGTATCGCAGAACAGCGAGTCATCAGCCTGAAAAGGAAGTTAAAAAGACATGCAAGCTTCCATGAGGACTATAAGGCATTCATGGATGATGTAATTGAGAAGGGCTATGCAGTCAAGGTCCCTACGGAACAACTATTGCGTGAGGATGGTAGGGTGTGGTACATTCCTCACCATGGAGTGTACCACCCCAAGAAAAGGAAGATTCGCGTAGTCTTTGACTGCACAGCATCATACAGAGGAGTCTCTCTAAATGAGCAGCTGTTGCAGGGTCCAAATCTTACCAACACACTTGTTGGTGTCCTGACAAGATTTAGGCAGGAACCAGTGGCGTTGATGGCAGATATTAAGGCCATGTTCTATCAAGTCAAAGTCCCTGAGGAAGATTCAGATCTTCTTCGCTTCTTGTGGTGGCCGGAGGGCAACCTGGATGAAGAGATTAAGGAATTCAGAATGACTGTTCACCTTTTTGGTGCTACGTCTTCACCAAGTTGCTCATCCTATGCCTTGAGAAAAACAGCCGAAGACAACCGAGAAACAGCTAACCAAGAAGCAGTTAACACAGTTCTCCACAACTTTTACGTGGATGACTGTTTGAAGTCAGTTTCATCAGAGGCTCAGGCAGTTGATCTTGTGAGAGATCTAAGAGCACTTTGTGCTAAGGGAGGCTTCCAACTGATGAAGTGGGTTAGTTCGAGTAAGGCTGTTCTGTTGACCATCCCAGAAGAAGATCGAGCCACTGAGGTCAAAGACTTAGACTTAAGTCACAACATTCTTCCCCTAGAACGTGCCCTGGGTGTCCAGTGGTGCACAAACACAGACAGTTTTAAGTTCCAGCTGAATATTCCTGAAAAGCCCATGACAAGGCGTGGGATCCTGTCTGTCGTTAATGCACTGTACGACCCACTTGGATTTTTGGCACCAGCTATTCTGCCTGCAAAGCAAATCCTGAGGGCTCTGTGTGATGAGAAGTATGGCTGGGATCAAGAAATCAGTGACCAACATGCACGCAGATGGCAAGAATGGTTGTTGGAACTAAAGCTGCTAGAGGGATACACAGTAAGCAGGTGTGTGAAGCCGATGAAATTTGGACCTTTGCATTCAGCACAATTACACCATTTTTCTGATGCATCGGAAAATGGCTACGGCACCGCCACTTACTTACTCCTGACAAATGAAAAAGGAGAGAAGAGTAGCACTCTGTTGATGGGAAAGGCAAGGGTAGCACCTTTGAAACATGTAACAATCCCACGGCTGGAGCTAACAGCTGCAGTGGTGGCTGTAAGGATGGACCAAATGTTACAACGCGAACTGCAGGTGTCACTCCAAGACTCTATCTTTTGGACTGACAGCACCACAGTTTTGAGATATATTGGAAATGAACACAGTCGCTTCAAGACTTTTGTCGAAAACAGAGTCTCAGTGATAAGGGATCACTGTTGTCCTTCCCAATGGCGCTATGTAAAGTCATCAGAAAATCCGGCGGATCAAGCCTCGAGGGGACTGAAGGTGAGGGAATTCGTGGAAAGCAAGACTTGGTTGCAAGGCCCTAGCTTCCTTCTACAGTCTCAGGAGGATTGGCCAAAATTGCCTTACTTAACAGACATAGCTATAGAGGATACCGAAGTCAAGTCCTGTGCAGTAAGAGTAGAAGAGGTTGCTCAGGAAAAGGCGCATGCTTTGGATATGCTCATTTCCCACTACTCCGATTGGGCACGGCTGAAAAGGGCAGTGGCTTGGCTTTTGAAGCTGAAAGAAATGCTGCTTCAATTAAGAGAGGAAAGAAAAGTGTTTAAGGACAAAATCAGATTATCAGAAAGCTGCTCTAAACAACATGAGTTGCTGGCAACAGCACACATGAAAAAGTTTAAGATGACTCTGAAACCAGCAGTGCTCGCCATAGAAGATCTGGAAGAGGCTGAAATGGAGCTAATACGGTTTAGTCAGCTACAGACTTACCCAGAGGAAATCTTGGCTCTTCAAACAGGTGGAAATGTTCGAAAGACCAGCTCCATCTACAAATTAGATCCATTTCTGAAGGATGGAATTGTTAGGGTTGGTGGGCGACTCTCCAGATTATCCATGCCAGAGGAGACGAAACACCCTGCAATTATTTTCAAGGGGTCAACAGTTGCTGCTCTTATCTTGCAACACATCCATAAAGAAATAGGTCATTGCGGACGCAACTATATACTATCCAGGCTGCGCACTAAGTATTGGATACCTCAAGCTAGCTCAGCAATCAGAGGCATAATTTCTAAATGCACAGTCTGCAGAAGACTCAACAGCAGGTTGGGAGAGCAAAAGATGGCTGATCTCCCATTGGACCGCATCATGCCGGATCAGCCTCCTTTTACCAACACAGGAGTTGACTTTTTTGGGCCTTTCGAGGTCAAGAGAGGTCGAGGCCATGTCAAAAGGTATGGAGTGCTTTTTACCTGCCTTAACATTAGAGCCGTCCACATTGAGATTGCCCATAGTCTGGACACCGACTCCTGCATAAATGCGCTCCGACGTTTTACATGCAGAAGAGGACAAGCCAAGATCATGCGCTCAGACAATGGGACAAATTTTGTTGGTGCCGAAAGGGAGTTACGTGAAGCACTGGAAGAACTGAACCAGACAAGAATTGCTAATGCAATGATGGAGAAGGGAGTCAAATGGATCTTCAATGCCCCTGCAGCCTCTCATCACGGTGGTGTATGGGAAAGACAGATTCGTACAGTACGGAAGATCTTGAACTCAATTGTCAGACAGCAGAGGTTGGATGATGAAGGACTGCTAACTGTCATGTGTGAGGTGGAGTCCATCATTAACAACAGGCCTCTCACACCGGCTTCGGACGATCCCAATGATTTAGATGTCCTAACACCCAACCACCTGCTGCTTCTGAAAGCTCAACCAAGCATCCCGCCTGGACTCTTCTCAAAGAATGACCAATATGCTCGACGACGATGGCGGCAGGTGCAGTACATTGCTGACCTGTTTTGGGCCAGGTGGCTCAAAGAGTACCTGCCGTTACTTCAAAATCGGCAGAAGTGGTCAAGACCAAGAAGGAACCTTCAAGTGGGAGACATCGTCTTAATAGCAGACCAGGCTGCTCCACGTAATTCTTGGATTATGGGACGCATCACGAAGACTCTACCAGATGCCAAAGGTGTGGTAAGGCGAGCTATCGTACAAACGAAGACCAACCAACTTGACCGACCTGTGAGTAAGCTTTGCCTGATACAAGAGTCAGGATAAAAGGACTTTAAGACTGTTGAACTGGACTCATAGTGTTGATGATTAAACTTGTGTGATATGTACAATGTTAGAGTAACTTGAAAGATTATATAGTTTGATGGCTCTTATTGAGTGATAGTTTGGTAATTGTTCTGCCCACTGCATAAACAATTAGGGGCCGGATATGTAAGAGCCAATTTGAGTTTATTATTTGTTGCAAATTATTATTTGTTTGTTAATTAGAATATTGTATTTACCTACTGTAAATTTCATTTAAGTTGTGTATAATTATTATTTTATTAAGTGCTTTAATTATATTCGTCAGTTCATCTATCTGGGGAGAGGTGCACTGGGATTTGCTACGTAAGTCATGTGATGCATACGTGTGCTTAGGTTGCATGAGACGGTCAGGCTATAAGGCAACACAGTTTTCTGACCGACACTGACGATGAGAAAAAGAGATAGAGCTAATTAGTTTATTCAAACGACATCATTGATGTTTCATTTTGTATATTGACACATTGACACCCTGCCCACCAGTGACCAGTCTCCGCTGCTGGTCCTGCTAAGAGGTGTGTTGTGTTTGTGTGTCGCCTCAAATGTACTGTAGCCTACGGTTTGTTTTACACATTCTTTTAGCGACCTAGTGGAACAGTCAACGTAGACTAAACCTAACACGTAGACTAGTTAACACGGAGGATTTTTTCTTGAAAGAAAAGTCGATCTCCATGGACTGAACCTGGTGGGCTCAACCGATTGTGTTTCGTGGTTCGACTGCACTGCGCTGGCCTACAGTATATCATATGTGACGTGTTAAGTTGAAATCTTCACTCCGGGATTTCATGACGTATCTGGTGTGTACAGGCTTTTAATTATAAAATGCCCCCCCCCCTTTCTCTCTTTCTCTCTCAGACTCAGCAAATGTGGTGTGTCAGATGAAGGTTATGTTTGTCTGGCTCTGGCCCTGATGATAAACCCCTCCTGTGTGAAAGAGCTGTATGTGAACAACAATCATTCTGGAGGATCAGCACAGAAGCTGTTATCTGCTACACTGGAGGATCCTCACCGCAAAGTTGAAACACTTCAGTATGTAATCTAGAGAACCAGAAACATCAAGTTGTAGTCTGGATTTATTTGTTTATTTAAATTGTATGTGTTTGTTTATTTATTTATATACATACATACATACTTACAAGGGTAAGAATTTCACGGCGGCCACGACAGCCATGGCCATCGATGCCCCTTGCGTTTGCCGTGATGCCCCTTTGAAAATCAGAGGTTTACAGGCCACAGTGGCCTTGGTGCCCCCTTCTTTCAATATTTTGCTTTGCGTCAGACTAATAGCTATTTTTATTTAGCCTATAGCCTGTCAAAATAATCTTAGCATTCACAGCGCAAATTAATTTTGTCTTTTACGCAGTGGAGTGAAAGAAAGTGCGTCCAAAATCACCCATTCTTCTCAGTTGAACTGCTCCCGAAGTAGCCTACTCATCACACAGACATCAGAAGTATCACATCACATGAAAGAGCTTTTTTTCAGCTTTTAAACGATGTTAGCTGCTAATTGCTGTGGTGAACGGTTTGCGAGGAAAGTAAATATTATAAGGGTAAGGCTATTTGCACCCCTGGTACAATTAGCAGTGTATGCTATTCGTACCCTGGTGCAATTAGAAGTGAATTATATTCATACCCCGGTGCACACAGCAATGTGTCCTATTAGTACCTCGTCTGGTACAAATATCAATGTATGCTATTTGTACCCCGGTGCACCCAGCAATGTGTTGTTCTATTAATACCCCGTCTGGTACAAATACCAGTGTATGCTATGTGTACCAGTGTATTTATTCTGGCATATTGATCACACAATGTAATAACTAGATGTACCGCAGAGCGGTACAAAATATGACCGCCGCCCAGTCCAGGACATTTTTTCCACAAAAATAAGTCACGCTTGTCAAATTGTGTTCATTTCCTAATTTGTTCCTTTTTTGTGTGTTTGTAATTGAGTGTGTGCAGAGTGTGTGGTTGTTTTTGTGTATATGTGTTTTGTGTGTGTTTTTGTGTGTGTGTGTGTGTGTGTGTGTGTGTGTGTGTGTGTGTGTGTGTGTGTATGTATGTGTGTTTATGTGTTTGTGTGCGTGTTGTGTGTGTCCATGTACTGTTGTACTGTGTGTGTGTGTGTGTGCGCATGTGTAGTGTGGGTGTGTGTGTGTTTATGTGTCTTTGTGTATGTGTGTTTTTATATGTGTGTGTGTGTGTGTGTGTGTGTGTGTGTGTGCATGTGTGTGTGTCTTTATGTATGTGTAGATAAATAAAGCAAATCAGGGAACCACCTACTCTTTGCGATAAGTGCCATGCGATCTTTAACAACCATGGTGAGTCAGGACCTCAATTTAACATTCATGCAAAGGAAAACGTCTCCTGCAGTACAGTGTCCCTGTCACTGCAATAGGACATTGGGATTGATATTTGTTTGGTGGCTTTTGGCCACAGGGAAGAGTGCCACCTACTGGCCAGCCACAAACACCACTTCCAGTAGGAACCTACTCTTGCAAGGAGGTTTCTTATTAGGTACTTACTAAGCCTGCTTAGCTTCAGTAATTCAGCAAAGTCAGGGTATCTGCTGGTCTGGCTGCTGGCTAAAAACAAAAGGTGAAAGGCATATATGATTCTAACCGTCTCACTGAATTGCATTATGCACACTCAATTCTCACTGGTATCTGCTAGACAACAAGTACCAAAACATGATTTCACTAGTTCACATTCCTGAATTTGCATAAAGACATAAAAGCATAATACATAAAAGCATAATAGAAAAGCATGTTTGGCGAGGTCTCTGGCCATGGTCCTGAAGGGCTTCGCGGAATCGTGCCGGAGTCGACTGCGCAGGCAGGAGTCGGGCAGGATTCCGCCATACACCCCAAAAATTGCATTTGAAGATGAAGGACCCTATGGCAAGAACCACGCTGAGCAAATTCAATGGGAGTGCGCGAGGTGCGCTTCCTCAGATCAGAGATTTGATCTGATATATGAGTGATAGGCGTTGGAGGACCACCGGCCGAGAGTTTTGAGGGCTTGATCGGACAGACCGTTATTTGCCGCAGTGGTGGCTGCACCAATCCTAAAGAATAAGTTGAGTAACGGTCTGCTGGGATTCCGACTTGCGTTAGAACAGCTTTGAGCTGCATTTGAAAACAGAAGCAAGTGACGGAGCGTCCGTCATCTGTATCAAATGGGGGATCTAATGGGGATGCGATAGAGGAACGACTTGAATTAAGACAGCCAGGGGCGCCTGTCGTCTATGGCAGATGGAGGTCTAATGATGATGCAAATGCCAATCTATGAGTTGACACGCAAAACAGCAAACTTGTTTGGCAAGATCCCTAACCAGGGTAAAGGAGTGCTTAGCGGATTGGTCAGACCACCAGCCGCGGTGGTGGCTTTACCAATCCTGAAGTAATGGGAAGCTTGAGAGCTAACTGAACAGGCATGCACTTGCACACATAACATGCACTTAACATGACATGCAAGGCAATGAGCTAGCAGTTGCAGAGCTCGGGGTCAGTGCAGGGGAGTACAGCTTGCAGTTGCAGAGCTCGGGGTCAGTGCAGGGGAGTACAGCTTGCAGTTGCAGAGCTCGGGGTCAGTGCAGGGGAGTACAGCTTGCAGTAGCGGAGCTCGGGACCAGTGCAGTGGGAATAGAGGACTGATGTAGTTGCTGATGCTCATGGCATGTGATTCGAAGATTTGTGAGTGATTCATAAAGTTAACATTCCAAATTACAAACTACAATTCTGCTGTTTGGCAAGATCCCTAGCCAGGGTCATGGAGTGCTTTGCAGGGATCTTGCAGGAGTGTACTGTGCTGTTGCCCTTAAAACCAATGAGGGTTTACAGGTTTCTACTTTGCTGTATTAAGTTTGTAGAGAACGCTGAGCTACCTAGCATTATGGTAGCCAATCTAGAGAGTAAATATGAACCTGTAGCAAACACTTTAATAGAGGCAGTTTGCATTCAAGAGCATGAGAAGAAATTTAGAGAATGAGAGCAAGCGGCTAGGCTGGAGTAGGTTAGGCATTGACACATAGATTAGTACAAGTGAAGAGCCTGAAGAGCCATCTTGAAGCTAAAACTGATTAATGGATGTTAAGAAACCCATGCTTGGCAGAGTCTATGGCTCAGCCAAATTGCTCTGGGGGGATCGTGCAGGAGTCACTGTGCAGGCAGGAGTCAGCAGGATCCGTGTATACAGCCCAAAGATGAGGGCAACTAAGGCACCTTAAAAAAAGGAAGCAAAAGGGTTTGTAAAGAGCAAACATGAAGAGCGGAAAGAGAAGACTGACCTGGGTGTGATCTGGAAAACATTGTTTGAAGGATGCGGTGACCAGTGTTTCCCACAGAATTGAATTCCAATTGTGGTGGTTGGTTTGCAGAATTAACTTGAATGGAACAGTTTATCAAATTAGCACAGCATGGTTATGATGCTAACCAGATTAAAGCACAATTTAATACAACCTGGAAAATCATTGTGTGGTGGTCAATGTTGATATTGTGGTAGGCCGCTACAAATAAGTCAATGTATGGGAAACACTGGGTGACCCCATGGGTGGTGACACCAATCCAGGGAAAGAGGGGTGAGGGAGAACCAGGGACGCGGTCCCTGGCTGGGGAAGAGACACGGGCACGAAGGCGGTTCACACCGGTGGGAGATGATGGGGAAAGGGGAAAGGTAGCGACGCGGTCGCTACAGGGGAGGGGGAGGAGGTTGCACAGCACCCTGGGTCTGCAAAGAGAAGAGGCTTGATTAGCTGGAATAGAGAAAAGAGACCGCAGTAGTGGAAGGCAAGGTAGAGGGCTGCACGCGGGCACCCATAACTTGCTGGGTTGACAAAGCATGTTGCACAAAGGGAGAGACGCCGGAGGAACGGAGCTCCACACTACGGCGCAGGTGCTTGGCTGATTGGCTAGCGGGAGGGAAAGAAAAAGGATTGAGCTCAACACTCTGACTGAGGACAAGTTTCAGGAGAAAATCGGGAAAGTGTTGGCCTTGATTTGAAATTTAAACATACATTCTTAAACATTTTAGCCAACACCTATCAAGCAATTCAAAATGAGCAAATTACATTTAGCCACCAAGTACAATGGAGACGATAGTAGTTGTAGGCTGTTGCTTACAACATGCTTGATGATACAGGCCTAACACCCCAGGATAGTGCGTATAATTACATAGAGTTGTGATAATTGAGTTTGAGTAATCCAGGGATAGCAATAGCGCCAATTTAGCAATATGAGGTGCTATGGAAACCAATTAAAATACTGTAGCTAACAGCAAGAAAAGTGGTGAGCAGCACATTATTAGAGAGGATTCCACGGAACAGCAGAGCTACACGCTGGTGTAGGTGCTTCCATGGTCAGCTAGGAGTGTAACAGAGCAAAGCTACACGCTGGTGTACCTGTGCTCCCATGGTCAGCTAGGGAAGGCTTTAATATGCTGGCACTCTCAACACAGAGGAAGGCGAAAAAACTCCCAAACACTTTAAAGGAGAAAAAATTCCTTCCTTGCCCTCTTAGCAATGAGCGACAGAGCAACAGCTCCTGTGTATCAGCTGCCTTACGGCCAAAGCCGGCATTGAGGTGGGGGTAAAAGCGGCAAAACTGACCTCAACTCCATATTTGTGCATGTCTGGATCAGAATGATACCAGATTGTTGCGGCACAGAATCTGGCCGAATGACAGTTCAGCCTGGTGTTCATTAAAGGTTAGCATCATGAACACCGCAGCGCAATGCGTTCAATACTAATGCATGTTAAACTGTTCTTATCACAAATCAAATGCCGAGATAAGACTCTTTAAACAGGCAAAGTGGTAGCAGTCAGCAACATGTAGATGTGTTAGCTGTAGAACGCAGCTGAGTTTGTTAGCTGTTTGTTATGTAGGTCTACTACTGATCTTTAATGAGATAGAAACTCGTCACGGCAATTGAGACTTTAAAGTTATTATTGAAATAATGTAGCAGGAATTAGCCTACAAGCTAAGCTAGAACCCACTGCATAGCCCACGGTGACACACACTGACTAGCAGGAGTAGGCTAGTCAGTAGCCTACTAAAATCAAAACAGTAGGCTAGGTAATTTTAGCTAACGTTATACAATTACCCTTGGCAAACGGCAGCAGTTTGTAGCATAGTACCAACTTCATGTGTAGGCTAACCATTAGCCATCTGCAATGAGGGAAGCTAGTTGCTTGCTAAAACAAACAAAGTGGCAAGAGATGTAACGTGTTAGAAGTTACAAGCTGGGACCCATGCAAATCACGGAATACAGGCACATTGGCTACTGAAGCAAATTTGAGTGACAAACAACTTAGGATAGACAACACGTTGGTTAACACAATTCCAAGCAAACTTTACCAAAGAACCACGAAGGACTGGAAGCCTGATTTATCAGAAATGTCACGTCTATATAACATGGCCGCTTGCAATGTTCAAGTGTGATTCACGGGATATTTAGCCTACACTGACTTCAGTTCACCCTATGCCTCTAGACAAGCACTCCGTGAGCCTGTAACTATTAACACAGCCAATGTGACCGAAAAGTTGTTAGCTAAAACAAGTAAGGCAAATAGCTAAACAAGTGCCTTCATCTAGTAGGCTAGCCTACATGTTTGTGACATGTATCTCAACATTCAGCAGGAACGAGTGGGCTTTACAAACAGCTCTAATACAAAGCAACAAGATAAGAACTACCTCCCTGCAGTAGTTTCCCACGCAACCTAGACCATGAAAGTCTGTAACAGATAGTGGGCAGCAAGTTCTGCTTGAGACAAGCGAGCAAACCGGTAGTCACTGCGAGCGGAGTAACACCGATGCTGCAACTTCGGCAGGTAGACTGCGAATAAATAACCTGACTGATTGAAGAAGGAGGCGTGGCAAATTCCGTCACGCTCCTCCCGAACTTCCGTTTGTAAAACGCCATTAGTTCATAGATTTCACATGTAAAATACATTTTATACAACCCCACCCCCATCTTGCCTGTTCATAATTCTGAGAAATTCTTGAATTATGTGCATGTACGTGTTTATGTGTGTGTGTGTGTGTGTGTGTGTGTGTGTGTGTGTGCATGCATGTGCTTGTGGCTTGTGGGTGTGCCTGTGTGTGTGCATGTGCATGCATGCATACATGTGTCTACTGTGTGTGTATGTGTTATATGTATGTTTACTGTGAATGTATGTGATCACTTGATTGTGTTGATTTATCGGGGCACATTGTATCCCTTACATTTATCCATCTCTGCAATATTTTGTCTTTATTTGTGTTGTTATGCAGACTTGCTGAATGCAAACTCTCAGAGAAATCCTGTGGAATTGTGGCTGCTGTTCTACGGTCACCAAACTCCCTGACAGAGCTGGACCTAAGTCACAATGACCTGGGGGATTCTGGAGTTCAGCTTCTCTCTAAGGGACTGTCTAGTCCTAACTGCAAACTGCAGACATTAAGGTTGGTGTTAGACATGTCTTTGTAAAGGATTATTGTTAGGACTAGTGTGGCACATTATGGTTTGGTTGGTGTTTTATGTGTCTTAAGGCCTGTCCACACCAAGTCCAATATTTCGGATGAAATTCACACAAAATTAAGCAGGTTAATAAACACAGTTATTCTAATTAGTCTGTACTCACTGAGGATGAAATGAAAATGAAAAAAAAAGCAATAATAAAAAAAAATAAAACTGTCTCGTTTGATGTGGAATTTCGTATGCAATAGAGTTCCTGACTAATTGAATAATGACTTTATAGGGTTCCGATGTCAGCGATGTCATAAGTAGAATGACAAGCAGAAAAGGCTGACAAAATGTATGATATTGTATTGTATGATATTGTATATGAGATATGTCTCATTAGGCCTATGCCAAAGTCACAAAGAATATACGTTACATCAGACTTTCTCAGGTGTTCAAGAGTGAGAACTTCACCACAGACAGCTTTCCCCACCTCTTACCACCTAACCATCATTTCACACAAGGATGTTGTTAGACCAATTTTGGGGGGCTGAAGCCACCCTAAGATGATCAAAAGCCCCCTAAAAATATATAGTAATAATATATGCGTCCAAATTTACATCCATTATTATTTGTTCAATAGCTCACGAAGTACTTATCTCACATAAATCAAGATGTCAAACAAAAGAGTGGAACCGGAGCTTTCCAATGATATTAGCGGCTAGGTGCTGTGAAAAATGGTTCGTGTGAAAATTAACATTGGGCATACATGACATTTCATCATATTTCCATTCACAGCACAGAGCGCTTCGTCCATCTCCACCCATTACTGTCGGTGGTATATCTCACAAACTCAACGCATGGTAAATTATATAGGCTATCAGGATAAACAGCAGACCTTACCGAACACGATGATATGAAGCATTCTATTGTACAGTAGCCGTTTCCGAGTTTTGAAATTGCAGCAAATTTCTACATGGTATCCAACTTTGGGCTGAAATTCTAATGTAGCCTAATAGCAGCCCAAAATAATGAACTTGCTTTCCATATCAAAGAATCAAAAGTTGATCGTGGCATGCACAGATCAACTGTGCTTTTGAATAGATATTTCTACCAGCATGCTCTAGGTGACATGAATGCAACAATCATGAGACACAAAGTATTTTCACTTGACATACAGGGCTGTATTTTGGGTCACCAGCGCATGGCGTAAAGTTCGTTATTCACCGGCGCGAAGTTGAATTCGTTATTTTGCACCTTTATTTTTTAAGCATTGCGCCCAGGGGTGTGGCAATTAACAACCTAGGGAGGGACCTGGCGCATTGTCTAAAAATCGCTATCATACACCACCTAAACCTGGTCAGAAGTCAATGGCGAGTTGTCCATATGCTATTTTAAGAGCGCATGTCAACAGTCATATTGGCAGGTGCATGCACCATCCTTCTATCATTCATGAACGCACACCAGCGCACGTCCATGCAAAGCATTACAAATTGCACGATTACAATGGGAAACATAATTAGAATAAAGATATTACGAAATACTGTACATCTCATGATGAGTAGTTATTCACCATCATTTGCAAATTGGTAATGACGGTTAAAAGTGATTAGGGGAGAGGCGAGAGACACGTATGGAGCACAGCTGAAGACGCACTGTCACGAGATATAAGCAACTCCTCTGCAGGATAAATGTTGTTTTATTCAGTCATTTGAGCAACATTAGGGTAAGTGTTGCTTTTTCCAGCCTATGTTTTCGATGGTAACCCATTGTCAGTTAATAGTGAAAGTAACTGCATATAACTGTCTTGTCGTTGACTGACTCCTTGGTGAAGTTAGTTTCACTTTGCCAATGAGTTCAAATAATAGACGAGTGCAAATCTGTGAAGGCTATGCTAGGTTTTAGTAAAGCATGGTTTAAGAATGACTATTCCATACGGTCTCGCAAGCAGCCTCCTTCAAATGCGCCGTTGAATACCAAAATACCGATGCATTTATTTGACATATCGCGCATTGCGCCGTTAAAGGGAATGACAGATGTCATTCTCATTGGTTTAAAATGATGTTACGCCCCAAACACACCCATATGACTGATTAATAGACCTAGGAACACCTTGTTACGCCATGCGCTCCACTTTTGAGAACGAAACCCCTCCCAATGTGAACTGGACATCCTACTAAATTTGAATAGACTTTTGACGAGTGACGATGCACTTTAGAATGTCATGATAGGGCCCAAAGGCTGACATAATATATATATATATATATATATATATATGCATGTCTGATCACATCATATTTTCCCAGATATGGGTAGCCTGTTGTCTTGAAAAAGATATAGCCTAGCATAATAGAGGGCCCTTACAATGACCAAAGACCTTAGTAGTAAAATTACACTGAAAATAGCCTAGGCCTCAAAGGACTAATTTGATATTTTACAGTAGGTACTATTAATTGAAATCCCTAACTTCACAACAGTTCATGAAATGTGGGGTGATGACAGCCACCACCCCTGCCACTGGCAAGATAGGCCTACAATATCAGTCCCCGCAGACTTAGGTGCTATTTTAGGTCTAAAATGCTTTGTGAATTACTCTTAGTCAAACAAATTAGGAGTCCTAAAATTACGAGTGACACGCCCATTATTTTTAGGAGTTTCTCCTAAATTCCCCAGTTAGGAGCTACTTTTAGCCTTAACATTCTTTGTGAATATGGGCCCAGACTGACCTGCAGAGCAAATTCAATGTTAGTCTGGGTTTATGTGTGAAGATGCACTACACTGTTTTACGACACTGTTTTATTTGAATGAGCTTTTGCAAATGTGCCTGTCAGTAATAGTCTACAGGTGTGGGTAATTGATTAATTGGGCCACACCCACTCTGGGACACTTTAAAGGGGTTTTGATTTATGGCAGATATTTGTACATTGATGTGTAATACCCATTTTATAACAGTTTGTTAAATTAAAACAAGTATCTTTACTGTTTAAAAAATGCAAGATGGTGTACACTTGATGTATTTTGATGTTATGAATTGGGAAATTCCATCTTCATTACAGGATTGTGGTTGATGGTGTGCCACAAATAAATTGCTTATATGTATACACTTGTCCTCTTATAACATTACAAATCTTTCAGGTGTGTGTGTGTGTGTGTGTGTGTGTGTGTGTGTGTGTGTAATAAATGTTCACTTCAGTTCAGTTCATCTTTATTTATCATTTTGCCCAGGTACTGGTACATGTGCATTGTAAGTCTTGTCAGGTCTCACAGCGTGTGTGTGTGTGTGTCTGTGTGTTTGTGTGTGATTTGGCATGGGAATGATCTGCGAAAGATCACTTGATTGTGTTGATTTATAGGGGCACATTGTATCCCTTACATTTATCCATCTCTGCAATATTTTGTCTTTATTTGTGTTGTTATGCAGACTTGCTGAATGCAAACTCTCAGAGAAGTCCTGTGGAATTGTGGCTGCTGTTCTACAGTCACCAAACTCCCTGACAGAGCTGGACCTAAGTCACAACGACCTGGGGGATTCTGGAGTTCAGCTTCTCTCTAAGGGACTGTGTAGTCCTAACTGCAAACTGCAGACATTAAGGTTGGTGTTAGACATGTCTTTGTAAAGTATTATTATTAGGACTAGTGTGGCACATTATGGTTTGGTTGGTGTTTTATGTGTCTTAAGGCCTGTCCACACCAAGTCCAATATTTCGGATGAAATTCACACAAAATTAAGCAGGTTAATAAACAGTTATTCTAATTAGTCTGTACTCACTGAGAACGAAATGAAAATGAAAAAAAAAATTCAATAATAAAAAAAAACATTCGAAACTGTCTCGTTTGATGTGAAATTTCGTATGCAATAGAGTTCCTGACCAATTAAATAATGGCTTTTTATAGGGTTCCGATGTCAGCGATGTCATAAGTAGAATGACAAGCAGAAAAGGCTGACACAATGTATGATATTGTATTGTATGATATTGTATATGAGATATGTCTCATTAGGCCTATATGCCAAAGTCACAAAGAATTTACGTTACATCAGACTTTCCCAGGTTTTCAAGAGTGAGAACTCCACCACAGACAGCTTTCCCCACCACCTAACCATCATTTCACACAGGGACGTCGTTAGACCTATTTTGGGGGGGCTGAAGCCACCCTAAGATGATCAAAAGCCCCCTAAAAATATATAGTAATAATATATGCGTCCGAATTCACATCCATTATTCTCTGCTGAATAGCTCACGGAGTACTTATCTCACATAAATCAAGATGTCCAACAAAAGAGTGGAAGCGGAGCTTTCCAATAATATTAGCAGCTATGTGCTGTAATAAATGGTTTGCGTGAAAATTAACGTTGGGCATATATGACATTTCATCATATTTGCATTCACAGCACACAGCGCTTCGTCCATCTCCACCCATTACTGTCGGTGGTATACAGTATCTCACAAACTCAACGCATGGTAAATCATATAGGCTATAAGGATAAACAGTAGACCTTATCGAACACGACAATATGAAACATTCTTTTGTACAGTAGCCGTTCCCGTTCATGAGTTTTGAAATTGCAGCAACTTTCTACATGGTATCCAACTTTGAGCTGAAATTCTAATGTAGCCTAATAGCAGCCCAAAATAAAGAACCTGCTTTCCATATCAAAGAATCAAAAGTTGATCATGGCATGCACAGAGGCAAAGTGTAAAACACTGGTCTTAACGGGTTGGCCTGTAGCAAGTATTTATATTCATTTTCATCAATGATTGAGTCAGACACAGCTCTCTTAAGTATAGACTTTATCTCCTCACTAAACTTCATTGTGGGATCACTGTGTAAGCGAGCATAAAAGTTAACGTCACCAAGTTGTCTTTCTATTTCTTGTACATAAGCAACCCTGTCCTGAATGACAATTGAACCCCCCTTGTCTGCGGATTTAATCACAATGTCATCATAGCCTATTGTCTTGAAAATTAGATAGCCTAGCATAATAGAGGGCCCTTACAATGATCAAAGACCTTAGTAGTAAAATTACACTGAAAATACTAAGGAAGGACTTAGTATACTGAAAGGACTAATTTGATATTTTACAGTGGGTACCAGGCCCGGAGTGGGTAATCGGGAGAATCGGGAGAATTTCCGGTGGGCCGCTTAACTTTTGGGCAGGTCAAAGGAAAAATATTGACATTTGCCACGTTAATCTATCTTCTCTTAAAGTTGGCTATACACGTTCACATTCTATGCCTAACACCACAGCCTCTGCATGGGTTGTTCTCCCCTCCCAAGAAGAGTTAATTGGTTGGGTCCATATAGCCCGTCTTTTCTAAAAAGTTTAGATACCAGCCGGGCCGGCCCTACCGTAGTGATAAGCGTCAGGGAGGATGGATGGTAGAAAGATGCCTTGAGGGACTGAAAAGGCCAGGTAAAAAAGACGAAAAGTATTGGAGGAAAATGCTGCCAAATGTGCCAAGCTTCCAGATTTTTTTTGAAGAAGACAAACATAAGTGGCAACTGGTAAAGAGAGATAGCCATGATTATAGCAGCGTAATTATTGGGATAATGGGCTATGGACGTTGTAGCATTGGCAACCTATTCGCAAGCAACATATTAAATTAATTGAAATATTAGCCTTTTTGTATCATCCAATATGGCGATTCATAGACTTTGCAAATAGCATGCAAATATTGATTACAAAACTCAAGCTTGATCTGTATGCAGTAGTCTAGGCCTAAAAGCAAAAGTAGCCTCTGAGCAGCAGATCAGCCAGTCCCCCGCTGAAAATGATCAGCCCGAAATTAACTATGACTACAGGGACAAGTAGAAAGGATAATAGTTAACCATATGAATTAAAGTTCTTTTATGTAAGAAAGAACTGTATATGACCGCAGTAGCTACGTGATCAACCTATATGCCTTGTTTGCTCAGAAGTGGGTGTAGTAAAGGAGTAAATCACCAAACAACAACATGATAGCTGACCCATGCAAAAAAAAAACATGTAAACAATAGTTCAATATGCCTCTTAGTGTAATTGTGGGATACATTTCAAATGCTTTATTTCTTCCTTCCTGTTTTTGTTATCAACCTTATCAACTTATCCTTGTGGAATAGTGGAATATTGGTAGCCTACTAATAAAAACTACAGAATAGTAAGAGCTGAAATGTTGCTTTATTTATCTAATTTCCACCACCACTAAAAAAGTGGGCCGGTCTTGGGCGTGAAACTCCCGGGCTGAAAAGTGGCCCCACTCCGGCCCTGGTGGGTACTATTAATTGAAATCCCTAATCCCTAACTTCACAACAGTTCATGAAATGTGGGGTGATGACAGCAACCCCCCTGCCACTGGCAAGATAGGCGTACAATATCAGTCCCCGCACACTGTTGTTATAATTAGCAATATAATCAGCATGGTGACATGGTGTCCCTGTTAATATAAATTCATTGAAGCCCTTTTAAGGTGTGATGATTTTTTTCGACGGGCTCTATAGAATGGAATCTCACTGCAACAATGAACAGAGAACTTCTCGATGCACATGATGTGCATGAAAAGAAAAATTATGTTTATTCACAGAAATGGAATGTGCATCATGTTAGTTTAGAATAGGCTATTTAGGTATTTTAACCCAGGATGCAGTGCAGCCTGCCATAGTTTTATAGGCTATGCTGATGTAACCTGCGTTGTTGAACCTGCTTGATTCAGCCCTGCACACGTCCGGACTCGAACCCGCAAATAGCATCACCTCGGATCAGGAGGCGAGCGCGCTAACAATTGAGCCAATAGCCCAGGCTACTGGCTCGCATGCCAGCAGCACTCTTGAGGCGTTGGGGAGTGAGGTTTACCAACGTTCCACAAGCACAGCTAAGCTAGCTGGCATCCGTTACACTGACAAGTGCTGCAGATCAGTCTCTGATAGCCTAGAATCTAGACGCACCCTAGCGGCGGCAAATTAATTTGCTCACCCTGTATGTCTAGTATCAAACCATAGGGATTTCTATTGGCTGACACCGTGGACGTCATCCAGTCACAGCGCTCTATTTTGTTAGAGAGTATTAAGGCGGCTTACCAGGATAACGACAGTCCTGCGACGGTGAACAACAAGGAAGGTGGCTATGGCGAACGAGGAGCGGTTGTTTGAATCGGCGTTGGCGTCAACTTTGGAGGAGTTGGACTTGTGCTTTTCTTTGAAAGTTGAGCAACACAATGCATTTAAGTCATTCCTTTCGAAGAAGGATGTATTTGCCGTTTTGCCGACCAGATACGGATATGGTCGTAGCGCTGGCCTATTGCATGCCTAGGCAGTTTGAAAGACAATTCTCTGCCCGCCCCTTGGATTAAGCGAGGTGAATGGTTTGATTCCAGACTATACATTTCAATGGTATAGGATGGCCCACCAGGCTAAGTCTCTGAGGCTATGCCCTCTGCTTCTTAGCAGACTTTTAAACATAGCCTGTGTTATGTAACTGGAGTTGATTTATGTTTTATGTAATGGGATAAATATTATTTATGTATGGATTTCTATGCAACGTCACAAAAACATGCGTGCGCAACAATGCTCTCCATGAAAAGAATAAAATGAGTTTTTGTGCTGAAAACTGCACCAATTCGAAATCACGATGGTTAGATTGTTCAATATCGGAATGCATGTCTTCGCCAAAAATGACAAAATACGATGTTATATTAATAATGCAAATGAACGGCAAACTCTGAAATATAGTCTGAGATGAGATGTTATTATCATTGAGACAACAGGGGTATACAAAAAAATCTGTTCTCTTTCAAGCATTCATTCGGTATCTCACTATGGGACACGCCCCCTCGCGAGTTCCCCAGAAGCCATTATTTCATTACACCAGCCACCATTGGCTGGACGACTGACGTATGCGACGTGGAGGAGGTACTTCCTCCTCCTTTATATTCTACGGCGCAACGTCATTGCTTCAGTCTAAAACCTCTTCTCGCCCCCAGAGGCTTGCTCTCTCGTATACAGGTGCTGTGGCTTGGTGGCTTAACTGTTCATTGAGCGAGGTAACGACTCGGTCCCCGAACGCTACCTTAAGGCGAGACACTACAGGTGAATAGGGTAAAATTTTTAACAAGCAGATATCACTATGAAACTTACCCAGTTGATTACTTACATTAATATGAGAAAAAAATGTATTACAAGTTTTCTGTAATATAATGTTTACATATGCAAATTAGGCATTCTCTCATTAAATATGCGCTAATTTGCATACATTTTAAAACAAGAAACCTGAGCATTGGATACAGCCAGGTTCAAAATTATGTTTTCATTGTGTTCAGATAATAGATGTTGAAAAAATTACAGAGGGATTAATGAATATCTACTTTAGTTATCCTGTAAATCAGAATATAATGTCAATAGCCCTAAAAAATCGATTTTTGCCATGTTTTTAGGCATAAAATGTCATGTAAGTCAGGCTAGGAATAATATATCAACAAACCCCTCTGTAAATATCTTCGAAATATAGTTAGGCATAAGTCTAGAAAGTTTGGTGTATGTAAGTGCTTCTGAAGTGGAGTTTCCTTGCTCAGAGTGGGAGCGGAAACTCGTTTTGAGAAAACAGCCTTGAAAGACAGCCAATGAGATTCCGTTCTCCGCCTAGACTCTCTTTGAACTTTCGCGATTGGTTGCTGATACAAAGGAAGTGTCCATATATGGATCACATAGCGTGATACAGGAAAAACAGAGCTTTCCAACGGTACTACACACAATATCTTTTGGGTCACAGTCGCGGGAGTGCATGCAAGGTTAGAATGCTAACTTTTGCTGAATTTAGGATAAATATACAGGCGCGAGTAGACACAATATAATGAAATAAACACCTAAATGTGTAAATCGGACTTTTTTGTTGTAGTAGTGTGATAGAATACATGCTAAGGTAACAGACTAGCTCAAAATCTCGAAATTGACCAGTGCATGAAAAAACGATGTTTTCACCTGCCGTGTCTCGCCTTAACGCCGCTTCATCTTCGAAGAGCACTGGTTTGGACTTGGCTAGTCTGTCTCCAAACAGTAGCCTCTCCCTTGCTAGCCTGTTGCCAAACAGTAGCACGCTAGCCTGTCTCCAAACAGTAGCCCTCTAGCCTGTCTCCAAACAGTAGCACGCTAGCCTGTCTCCAAACAGTAGCCTCCAAACCCCAAAGCTAGTCTGTCTCCATACAGTAGCTCCAAAGCTAGTCTGTCACCAAACAGTAGCAACCGCTAGTCTGTCCTCAAACAGTAGCGAAACATGTCGACGCCAGTGCCCCCCCTCCCCGCGAGGAAGTGCGAAGCCCCGGCTAGGATGTGTTTGTGTGGGAACAAGATTTCGGCCGCTGACACCCACCAGGTGTGTGCCGCGTGTCTGGGGCTGCAACACGCCCAGACCGCGTTAACATCCCCGGAAGTGTGTGAACACTGCGCCCGACTTTCCCTCCGGTCTCGCCGACGTAGGCTAGCACGCCTCCGGTCTCACCGACGACGACCCCATGCTAGGAGCGGATGACCTCCCTCCCCTTGAGTCAGCAACCCTTTCCCAGGAGCCGGCCGGCGCTGGAGAACTGGGCGCTAGCTGGGGCGACCAGCTTGACGCTCTATCGCCTATATCCGACACCGAAGACAGCCCAATGGGGATGCTAGGTGCGACTGGCGAAGCTGAACTCATCTCAGAGGATGACTCCGTCGACCTACTATCCCTGGGGGATGAGGATGGCGACGACTTATTCCTCCCAGCCACTCAGGCTGCTCGCCCGAGCGGCGTGAGTAGTGATAGCACCACCACTGGGGCTGATGAAGCCGCAAGCGGGGGCCTTCACGACGTCTGCAAGAGAGCAGCTGCAAAGCTCGGCGTTCCCTGGCCGGAGGCCCAGAAGGAGACCATGTCTTCTCGTTACGAGGGAAAGAGGCTCGCGAAGGCTAAAAGCTCCACCAGACAACTGCTGCCCGTCTTCCCCGAGTGCCTCGAGGAAGCCACACGCTCATGGAGCAGCCCATTCTCAGCGAAAATCCCGGCTCAAGGGCTCGCAGCGCTGGAATGGCCAGACATGGAAAGCAGTGGATTCTCCCATCTGCCCCCTGTCGAACCGCTCCTGGCCGCCCATCTCCACCCCACCCAGAAGTCTGCGATGACCCCCTCGGGACCCGCATTCCCCTCCATAGCCGACAATTTCCAGTCCGCCGTGACTGTAAATAGCTACAAAGCAGTGGCGTCGGCGGTGAGAGCTCTCAACGCCTCATCTCTGCTCATGGCCTACCAAGCCGAGCTGGAGGAAGACTTCTCGTCCGCCCCCAACCAGCCAGCTGTGTGGGACGAAATGTGTGTGGTCACAGACCTCTGCTTACGGCTACACAGGTGTGCGGTGCAAACGGCGGGACGGGCTATGGCCCTCATGGTCTCCCAAGAGAGAGCTCGCTGGCTCAACCTCTCCAGCCTCTCCCACAAGGAGAAGACCCAGCTGCTAGATGTGCCCGTGGACCCCAAAGGCCTCTTTGGACCAGCCGTGGCCACTATGCAAAAGCGGTGTGAGGAAAAGAAACGGGACGGTGAAGCGCTGCAGCTGTGCCTCCCCAGAAAGGCACAAGCCCTCGCTTCCAAACGTCAGCTCCCGACCCAGACTGCCACTCAGGGCCTTGGTAAGACCCCCGAGCTCAAAGGTGCCTGGGTTAAAAAGCCCTTTAACCCTAACGCGACACAGGGAGGTCAGCAAAACCCCCCACCCGCGCAGGGAGCGAGGAAGAAGAAGCGCGCCTAGTACGCGGCTTGCAGGCGAGGGGGGGGGGGGCGAGTCCAGCCAGACGCTCCCCCCTCCTCGACTCACCGGCCCCGTTCCTGGGCCTGTTCAAAGAGGCATGTTCACTGCCCCCCAAGAGGCGTGCAGAGGCCACAGAGGCGCTCGCAGTTCACAGCCCACTGAAGGGGAGAAGAGACCTAAAGGGCCAGTTCGAGCCCCAACAGAGTCTCACAAGCACACACCAGTGCCCCCCTTCAAAAATAAATGTTTCGGTGCGCAGCCAGGCCGAGGGCCGAAGGCGTATCCGTCAAAAGAATGCAAAAAATTGTCAAATGAACAAAAAAAAAAAAAAAAAGCTCTCACAAAAAGTCACAAGCCATGTTCAGTGGCAATGGCGTGCAATCACTCCCTAATAACGCCACCAGGCGGAGCCAAAGCTCCACCGGGGGCGATGGGCAACATAAGCACGCTAGCGTTGCAGCCCACGCCAGCTCGGTCGCGCCAGTTAGCGCCACTAGATGGCGTCATTTCGCCACTGACCGAGCGCATCCAGTACTGGCGGATGTACGTGAAGTCAGACTGGATAATAAAGATTATAGCGAAAGGCTACCGCCTACAGTTCGCTACACCCCCACCCCCGTTCAATGGGATTGTACAATCCCACGCTACAGGGGAACCTGCCCGTGTTCTACGGGGGGAAATAATTTCCCTGTTAAACAAACAAGCGATCAGAGTAGTCCCCATCGAGCAAAGCCGTCACGGTTTTTACTCGGGGTATTTTCTGGTCCCAAAGAAAGGGGGGGGGCTTGCGCCCGATATTGGACCTGCGTGCACTGAACAGATACCTAAGAATGTACAGGTTCAGGATGCTAACCAACGACGCATTAATGCGCTTTGTGCACCCGGGCGATTGGTTCACCTCAGGGGATCTGACCGATGCGTTCCTACATGTCACGTTGGCACACAGACTGATCTTATGGAGCAGCACACAGCTCCTGTCGTTGAAAGCCACACACGTCCCCGGTGTATTGAATTTGGGTGCAGATTTATTATCCAGGGGCAACCCCCGCTACGGAGACTGGAAACTCCACAGCGATGTGGTGGCTCAAATCTGGTTGCGAACGGGTCGAGCGAAAGTGGACTTATTCGCCTCAGAGGAGAATGCGCAATGTCCGATGTTTTTCTCCCTGCGCGATCAGAAACCCCCGTTAGGGATGGATGCTTTGGCCCACCAGTGGCCACACGTCCTGCTCTATGCCTTCCCTCCGTTGGAACGGATCACTCCAACGCTCGCCAGGGTGCGGGAACAGAGCCTCTCACTCATTCTCGTAGCCCCGCTCTGGCCAGGGAAACCCTGGCTAGCAGAAATAGTCCCGTTACTCCACTCCCCAGCGTGGCCGCTGCCCCCCCGCAGGGACCTGCTGTCCCAAGTGAACGGGGAAATATTTCACCCTCATCCAAAGCGCCTGGCCCTCTGGGTTTGGCCCGTGAAAGGCTGAATCTGACAGCTGCAGGACTGCCCTGCAATGTCATAGCGACCATTCAGAGCGCTAGGGCGTCATCAACTAGGACGTTGTATGATAGCAAATGGCGTGTATGACTGCTGCATTAAAACAGGGACGATAGCCTTCCAGTGCTCTGTGGACGTTATCCTTACGTTTCTGCAAGACTTACTGGATAAAAACAAGTCCTTCTCCACTGTAAAAGTTTACCTGGCTGCCATCTCGGCCTGCCATGTAGGTTTTGGGGACAAAACAGCGGGCCAGCACCCTCTCATACGTCAATTTATGAAAGGGGCTCAACGCCTCCGAAGGTTTTCAACCCGTCACTGTCGTGTCGGCCGATTGAACTATTTGCGTTTAACCCACCGCCTTTCGCCTCCCCGGAGCAGGAGCGGCTGAATGCGCTCTGTCCGGTCAGGGCGTTGCGTGCGTACGTGGACAAACCAGCGGAGTTAAGGAAAACGGAACAGCTGTTTGTGTCTTGTGCAAAGTCACATCTGGGTAGACCGCTCACTAAGCAGCGTCTATCACAATGGATTGTGGCGGCTATTGCCCTGGCCTATACGACTAAGGGGTTACAACCCCCAGTCGGTTTACGAGCCCATTCCACTCGAGGAATATCGACATCATGGGCTTTATTTCAGGGCTTCCCCATAGAGGATGTATGCTTGGCAGCGTGTTGGGCAAACCCGACAACGTTTGTCAGGTTTTACAGACTTGATGTCACTGCCCCGACTTTGGCGCATTCAGTGTTAGGCACTGGGACGCCGGGGGCGCATTGATGTTGTTGGGGATCGCAAGCTTGTCTGGCAATCCGGGAGTCACGATATCCCATAGTGAGATACCGAATGAATGCTTGAAAGAGAACTTAAGGTTACTCACGTAACCCCGGTTCTCTGATAGCATGAGTGAGGTATCTCACCAGACCACCCTCCTTGTCGGTGGCGAGAAGAGGTTGGTTAGCTAGACTGAAGCAATGACGTTGCGCCGTAGAATATAAAGGAGGAAGTACCTCCTCCACGTTGCATACGTCAGTCGTCCAGCCAATGGTGGCTGGCGTAATGAAATAATGGCTTCTGGGGAACTCGCGAGGGGGCGTGTCCCATAGTGAGATACCTCACTCATGCTATCAGAGAACCGGGGTTACGTGAGTAACCTTAAGATTGTAGCTTACAGCAGCCGACTATTAAGTTTATAACGTTGTGGACGGCCACCAAGCGTCTTCTGCCCCACGGCTGCGCGCGCATCTTGTTTTGTTGGTAAAGGAGCACTCGCGCGCATCTAGTTTTGTTGGGTCGCACTCGCAGTCGCTGCCTAGCAACCGGGACAGTTGGAAAACAGAGAAGACATGAAGCTACACGGTTTTGACAGTGGGATGAAAAAGTTACTAAAAAGGCTAACGTTACAAGCTGTCATAACAGTTCAGTCTACTGTAGTAAAGTTAGGTCGTACAGTCACTGAGGTCGATAGTCACGTATTATTTTCAGTATGAGTCTGTTGAGTCGACATTGCGGAGGTAAGCAGTTAGTAGCTGGATGTGGCAGTTGTTTGAGGGAAGACTTTAACGTTAGTCATTTGACTGAAGCGGTAAGTGCTAGTGCTAACTAGATCAGCAAGAGAGTATTAACACATTCCGGTACAAACGTCTTGGGAGCTGTTTACTGTCGATCGAGAAGGACAGAGAAGGGGGAGGCTGCCATAGTGAGACTAAGTTAACGTTAACGTTACAACTTGGTGGACATTGGAAAAGCCTCGAGTGGAAACCGTTAGCCTGGAAGCTAATCGCTCGCGCAGCCAACCTTCCCAACTCAACAGCGATTCTCAGGGCAACGGTCGCCTCGTGTCTTCCCTGCCCACCAGTGACCAGTCTCCGTTGCTGGTCCTGCTAAGAGGTGTGTTGTGTTTGTGTGTCGCCTGAAATGTACTGTAGCCTACGGTTTGTTTTACACATTCTTTTAGCGACCTAGTGGAACAGTCAACGTAGACTAAACCAGACATCCCAAGTCTCCCGGAAGTTCCGGGAGTCTCCCGTATATTGATAAAGGCTCCCTGACGCCTGCAAATTAGATAAAATCTCCCGGAATTTAGAGTGAGCGATCAAGAGCGAGCATTCGAGACCGCGTGTGCATCTGAGTGTAGCGCGCACACGACGGGAGAGAGAGAGAGAGAGAGAGGGGGGTGGTGCGTGTGTGCCTGAGCGCATCCAAGAGAAAGAGAGCATCCTGATTGGCCTGTTTCGCTAAATCAACCAATCAGTTTTCCGTGTAGGCGGGCTTTAATTGATCTCTTTTCTCCTTAATTAATCAGTTCAGTGTATGAATAAGAGCGTCATAGCAGAGTCAGTGCCTCAAAAAAAACGAAAATGTAGGCTACCCTTGTCTCAAGAGTAAAAAATAATGATAGGCCTAGTCTTGCACGCTGCCCTGTTTGTAACAGTGACTTTAGCATTGCCCATGCCAGGTGAAATGATTGCAAAAGACAGGTTGAGGTGAGTTTAAGTGCCAATTAATGTGCATATTATTCAGGCCTATAGCCTAGATGGCTAGTTGCCAAGGCTACACCAAACTACCAAAGGCTACACCAAACTACCAAAATCTAAATATTTTCTATCTATAGGCCTTCCTTATTTGGTGTAGGCCGACTGACTAGGCTAAAGTTTTTTTTTTTTCTTCGGAGGGGGGGTGGGGGGGGGGGTGTCGTGATACCTCCCTGAAATGACTTTTTGCAGGTTGGGATGTCTGCTAAACCTAACACGTAGACTAGTTAACAAGGAGTATTTTTCTTGAAAGACACTCGTTTGAACGGCCATCACTAACGTTATCGTAAAGTCTGTCGGTCTCCATGGACTGAACTGATACATTGATGAACTCTTGTCACAGCAAAGTGTGTGCATGTGTGTGCGTGCGTGCATGGATGGGATGGATGAGTGACCTGACCTGATGGGCTCAACCGATTGTGTTTTGTGGTTCGACTGCACTGCACTGGCCTACAGTATATCATATGTGACGTGTTAAATATACATCTTCACTCCGGGATTTCATGACGTATCTGGTGTGTACAGGGCTTTTAATTATAAAATGCCCCCCCCCCCCCCCTTTCTCTCTTTCTCTCTCAGACTCAGCAAGTGTGGTGTGTCAGATGAAGGTTATGTTTATCTGGCTCTGGCCCTGATGATAAACCCCTCCTGTGTGAAAGAGCTGTATGTGAACAACAATCATTCTGGAGGATCAGCACAGAAGCTGTTATCTGCTACACTGGAGGATCCTCACCGCAAAGTTGAAACACTTCAGTATGTAATCTAGAGAACCAGAAACATCAAGTTGTAGTCTGGATTTATTTGTTTATTTAAATTGTATGTGTTTGTTTATTTATTTATATACATACATACATACTTACAAGGGTAAGAATTTCACGGCGGCCACGACAGCCATGGCCATCGATGCCCCTTGCGTTTGCCGTGATGCCCCTTTGAAAATCAGAGGTTTACAGGCCACAGTGGCCTTGGTGCCCCCTTCTTTCAATATTTTGCTTTGCGTCAGACTAATAGCTATTTTTATTTAGCCTATAGCCTGTCAAAATAATCTTAGCATTCACAGCGCAAATTAATTTTGTCTTTTACGCAGTGGAGTGAAAGAAAGTGCGTCCAAAATCACCCATTCTTCTCAGTTGAACTGCTCCCGAAGTAGCCTACTCATCACACAGACATCAGAAGTATCACATCACATGAAAGAGCTTTTTTTCAGCTTTTAAACGATGTTAGCTGCTAATTGCTGTGGTGAACGGTTTGCGAGGAAAGTAAATATTATAAGGGTAAGGCTATTTGCACCCCTGGTACAATTAGCAGTGTATGCTCTTCGTACCCTGGTGCAATTAGAAGTGAATTATATTCATACCCCGGTGCACACAGCAATGTGTCCTATTAGTACCTCGTCTGGTACAAATATCAATGTATGCTATTCGTATCCCGGTGCACACAGCAATGTGTTGTTCTATTAATACCCCGTCTGGTACAAATACCAGTGTATGCTATGTGTACCAGTGTATTTATTCTGGCATATTGATCACACAATGTAATAACTAGATGTACCGCAGAGCGGTACAAAATATGACCGCCGCCCAGTCCAGGACATTTTTTCAACAAAAATAAGTCACGCTTGTCAAATTGTGTTCATTTCCTAATTTGTTCCTTTTTTGTGTTTGTAATTGAATGTGTGCAGAGTGTGTGTGTGTGTGTGTGTGTGTGTGTGTGTGTGTGTTTGTGTGTGTGAGTGTGTGTGTGTGTGTGTGTGTATGTATGTGTGTTTATGTGTTTGTGTGCGTGTTGTGTGTGTCCATGTACTGTTGTACTGTGTGTGTGTGTGCGCATGTGTAGTGTGGGTGTGTGTGTGTTTATGTGTCTTTGTGTATGTGTGTTTTTATATGTGTGTGTGTGTGTGTGTGTGTGTGTGCATGTGTGTGTGTCTTTATGTATGTGTAGATAAATAAAGCAAATCAGGGAACCACCTACTCTTTGCGATAAGTGCCATGCGATCTTTAACAACCATGGTGAGTCAGGACCTCAATTTAACATTCATGCAAAGGAAAACATCTCCTGCAGTACAGTGTCCCTGTCACTGCAATAGGACATTGGGATTGGTATTTGTTTGGTGGCTTTTGGCCACAGGGAAGAGTGCCACCTACTGGCCAGCCACCAACATGACTTCCAGCAGGAACCTACTCTTGCAAGGAGGTTTCTTATTAGGTACTTACTAAGCCTGCTTAGCTTCAGTAATTCAGCAAAGTCAGTGTATCTGCTGGTCTGGCTGCTGGCTAAAAACAAAAGGTGAAAGGCATATATGATTCTAACCGTCTCACTGAATTGCATTATGCACACTCAATTCTCACTGGTATCTGCTAGACAACAAGTACCAAAACATGATTTCACTAGTTCACATTCCTGAATTTGCATAAAGACATAAAAGCATAATACATAAAAGCATAATAGAAAAGCATGTTTGGCGAGGTCTCTGGCCATGGTCCTGAAGGGCTTCGCGGAATCGTGCCGGAGTCGACTGCGCAGGCAGGAGTCGGGCAGGATTCCGCCATACACCCCAAAAATTGCATTTGAAGATGAAGGACCCTATGGCAAGAACCACGCTGAGCAAATTCGATGGGAGTGCGCGAGGTGCGCTTCCTCAGATCAGAGATTTGATCTGATATATGAGTGATAGGCGTTGGAGGACCACCGGCCGAGAGTTTTGAGGGCTTGATCGGACAGAGCGTTATTTGCCGCAGTGGTGGCTGCACCAATCCTAAAGAATAAGTTGAGTAACGGTCTGCTGGGATTCCGACTTGCGTTAGAACAGCTTTGAGCTGCATTTGAAAACAGAAGCAAGTGACGGAGCGTCCGTCATCTGTATCAAATGGGGGATCTAATGGGGATGCGATAGAGGAACGACTTGAATTAAGACAGCCAGGGGCGCCTGTCGTCTATGGCAGATGGAGGTCTAATGATGATGCAAATGCCAATCTATGAGTTGACACGCAAAACAGCAAACTTGTTTGGCAAGATCCCTAACCAGGGTAAAGGAGTGCTTAGCGGATTGGTCAGACCACCAGCCGCGGTGGTAGCTGTACCAATCCTGAAGTAATGGGAAGCTTGAGAGCTAACTTAACAGGCATGCACTTGCACACATAACATGCACTTAACATGACATGCAAGGCAATGAGCTAGCAGTTGCAGAGCTCGGGGTCAGTGCAGGGGAGTACAGCTTGCAGTTGCAGAGCTCGGGGTCAGTGCAGGGGAGTACAGCTTGCAGTTGCAGAGCTCGGGGTCAGTGCAGGGGAGTACAGCTTGCAGTAGCGGAGCTCGGGACCAGTGCAGTGGGAATAGAGGACTGATGTAGTTGCTGATGCTCATGGCATGTGATTCGAAGATTTGTGAGTGATTCATAAAGTTAACATTCCAAATTACAAACTACAATTCTGCTGTTTGGCAAGATCCCTAGCCAGGGTCATGGAGTGCTTTGCAGGGATCTTGCAGGAGTGTACTGTGCTGGCAGGAATCAAGCAGGATCCATGTCATGTGATCACCCCAAAAATTGCAACCCAATTGAAGAGACCCTGGCTAGGACCGTGTAGGCTATAGATAAGGTGATATGAAAGGTATCTAAGGCGCCTAGAGTATTCTACTACTCGGGTAGACCGTTATTTGCCTGAATGAAACCTAAACGGTCTGTGCCAATACCAATATGCGTTGGTAGATATCTGAGTTGCCCTTAAAACCAATGAGGGTTTACAGGTTTCTACTTTGCTGTATTAAGTTTGTAGAGAACGCTGAGCTACCTAGCATTATGGTAGCCAATCTAGAGAGTAAATATGAACCTGTAGCAAACACTTTAATAGAGGCAGTTTGCATTCAAGAGCATGAGAAGAAATTTAGAGAATGAGAGCAAGCGGCTAGGCTGGAGTAGGTTAGGCATTGACACATAGATTAGTACAAGTGAAGAGCCTGAAGAGCCATCTTGAAGCTAAAACTGATTAATGGATGTTAAGAAACCCATGCTTGGCAGAGTCTATGGCTCAGCCAAATTGCTCTGGGGGGATCGTGCAGGAGTCACTGTGCAGGCAGGAGTCAGCAGGATCCGTGTATACAGCCCAAAGATGAGTGCAACTAAGGCACCTTAAAAAAAGGAAGCAAAAGGGTTTGTAAAGAGCAAACATGAAGAGCGGAAAGAGAAGATTGACCTGGGTGTGATCTGGAAAACATTGTTAGAAGGATGCGGTGACCAGTGTTTCCCACAGAATTGAATTCCAATTGTGGTGGTTGCTTTGCAGAATTAACTTGAATGGAACAGTTTATCAAATTAGCACAGCGTGGTTATGATGCTAACCAGATTTAAGCACAATTTAATACAACCTGGAAAATCATTGTTTGGTGGTCAATGTTGATGTTGTGGTAGGCCGCTACAAATAAGTCAATGTATGGGAAACACTGGGTGACCCCATGGGTGGTGGCACCAATCCAGGGAAAGAGGGGTGAGGGAGAACCAGGGACGCGGTCCCTGGCTGGGGAGGAGACACGGGCACGAACGCGGTTCACGCCGGCGGGAGATGATGGGGAAAGGGAAAAAGGTAGCGACGCGGTCGCTACAGGGGAGGGGGAGGAGGTTGCACAGCACCCTGGGTCTGCAAAGAGAAGAGGCTTGATTAGCTGGAATAGAGAAAAGAGACCGCAGTAGTGGAAGGCAAGGTAGAGGGCTGCACGCGGGCACCCATAACTTGCTGGGTTGACAAAGCATGTTGCACAAAGGGAGAGACGCCGGAGGAACGGAGCTCCACACTACGGCGCAGGTGCTTGGCTGATTGGCTAGCGGGAGGGAAAGAAAAAGGATTGAGCTCAACACTCTGACTGAGGACAAGTTTCAGGAGAAAATCGGGAAAGTGTTGGCCTTGATTTGAAATTGAAACATACATTCTTAAACATTTTAGCCAACACCTATCAAGCAATTCAAAATGAGGAAATTACATTTAGCCACCCAGTACAATGGAGACGATAGTAGTCTAGTAGTTGTAGGCTGTTGCTTACAACATGCTTGATGATACAGGCCTAACACCCCAGGATAGTGCGTATAATTACATAGAGTTGTGATAATTGAGTTTGAGTAATCCAGGGATAGCAATAGCGCCAATTTAGCAATATGAGGTGCTATGGAAACCAATTAAAATACTGTAGCTAACAGCAAGAAAAGTGGTGAGCAGCACATTATTAGAGAGGATTCCACGGAACAGCAGTGCTACACGCTGGTGTAGGTGCTTCCATGGTCAGCTAGGAGTGTAACAGAGCAAAGCTACACGCTGGTGTACCTGTGCTCCCATGGTCAGCTAGGGAAGGCTTTAATATGCTGGCACTCTCAACACAGAGGAAGGCGAAAAAACTCCCAAACACTTTAAAGGAGAAAAAATTCCTTCCTTGCCCTCTTAGCAATGAGCGACAGAGCAACAGCTCCTGTGTATCAGCTGCCTTACGGCCAAAGCCGGCATTGAGGTGGGGGTAAAAGCGGCAAAACTGACCTCAACTCCGCATCTCACACACACTGGGACTCCATATTTGTGCATGTCTGGATCAGAATGATACCAGATTGTTGCGGCACAGAATCTGGCCGAATGACAGTTCAGCCTGGTGTTCATTAAAGGTTAGCATCATGAACACCGCAGCGCAATGCGTTCAATACTAATGCATGTTAAACTGTTCTTATCACAAATCAAATGCAGAGATAAGACTCTTTAAACAGGCAAAGTGGTAGCAGTCAGCAACATGTAGATGTGTTAGCTGTAGAACGCAGCTGAGTTTGTTAGCTGTTTGTTATGTAGGTCTACTACTGATCTTTAATGAGATAGAAACTCGTCACGGCAATTGAGACTTTAAAGTTATTATTGAAATAATGTAGCAGGAATTAGCCTACAAGCTAAGCTAGAACCCACTGCATTGGCCACGGTGACACACACTGACTAGCAGGAGTAGGCTAGTCAGTAGCCTACTAAAATCAAAACAGTAGGCTAGGTAATTTTAGCTAACGTTATACAATTACCCTTGGCAAACGGCAGCAGTTTGTAGCATAGTACCAACTTCATGTGTAGGCTAACCATTAGCCATCTGCAATGAGGGAAGCTAGTTGCTTGCTAAAACAAACAAAGTGGCAAGAGATGTAACGTGTTAGAAGTTACAAGCTGGGACCCATGCAAATCACGGAATACAGGCACATTGGCTACTGAAGCAAATTTGAGTGACAAACAACTTAGGATAGACAACACGTTGGTTAACACAATTCCAAGCAAACTTTACCAAAGAACCACGAAGGACTGGAAGCCTGATTTATCAGAAATGTCACGTCTATATAACATGGCCGCTTGCAATGTTCAAGTGTGATTCACGGGATATTTAGCCTACACTGACTTCAGTTCACCCTATGCCTCTAGACAAGCACTCCGTGAGCCTGTAACTATTAACACAGCCAATGTGACCGAAAAGTTGTTATCTCAAACAAGTAAGGCAAATAGCTAAACAAGTGCCTTCATCTAGTAGGCTAGCCTACATGTTTGTGACATGTATCTCAACATTCAGCAGGAACGAGTGGGCTTTACAAACAGCTCTAATACAAAGCAACAAGATAAGAACTACCTCCCTGCAGTAGTTTCCCACGCAACCTAGACCATGAAAGTCTGTAACAGATAGTGGGCAGCAAGTTCTGCTTGAGACAAGTGAACAAACTGGTAGTCACTGCGAGCGGAGTAACACCGATGCTGCAACTTCGGCAGGTAGACTGCGAATAAATAACCTGACCGATTGAAGAAGGAGGCGTGGCAAATTCCGTCACGCTCCTCCCGAACTTCCGTTTGTAAAACGCCATTAGTTCATAGATTTCACATGTAAAATACATTTTATACAACCCCACCCCCATCTTGCCTGTTCATAATTCTGAGAAATTCTTGAATTATGTGCATGTACGTGTTTATGTGTGTGTGTGTGTGTGTGTGTGTGTGTGTGTGTGTGTGTGTGTGTGTGTGCATGCATGTGCTTGTGGCTTGTGGGTGTGCCTGTGTGTGTGCATGTGCATGCATGCATACATGTGTCTACTGTGTGTGTATGTGTTATACGTATGTTTACTGTGAATGTATGTGATCACTTGATTGTGTTGATTTATCGGGGCACATTGTATCCCTTACATTTATCCATCTCTGCAATATTTTGTCTTTATTTGTGTTGTTATGCAGACTTGCTGAATGCAAACTCTCAGAGAAATCCTGTGGAATTGTGGCTGCTGTTCTACGGTCACCAAACTCCCTGACAGAGCTGGACCTAAGTCACAATGACCTGGGGGATTCTGGAGTTCAGCTTCTCTCTAAGGGACTGTCTAGTCCTAACTGCAAACTGCAGACATTAAGGTTGGTGTTAGACATGTCTTTGTAAAGGATTATTGTTAGGACTAGTGTGGCACATTATGGTTTGGTTGGTGTTTTATGTGTCTTAAGGCCTGTCCACACCAAGTCCAATATTTCGGATGAAATTCACACAAAATTAAGCAGGTTAATAAACAGTTATTCTAATTAGTCTGTACTCACTGAGAACGAAATGAAAATGAAAAAAAAAATGCAATAATAAAAAAAAACATTCGAAACTGTCTCGTTTGATGTGAAATTTCGTATGCAATAGAGTTCCTGACCAATTAAATAATGGCTTTTTATAGGGTTCCGATGTCAGCGATGTCATAAGTAGAATGACAAGCAGAAAAGGCTGACACAATGTATGATATTGTATTGTATGATATTGTATATGAGATATGTCTCATTAGGCCTATATGCCAAAGTCACAAAGAATATACGTTACATCAGACTTAGGTGTTCAAGAGTGAGAACTCCACCACAGACAGCTTTCCCCACCTAACCATCATTTCACACAGGGACGTCGTTAGACCTTTTTTGGGGGGGCAATATCAGTCCCCGCACACTGTTGTTATAATTAGCAATATAATCAGCATGGTGACATGGTGTCCCTGTTAATATAAATTCATTGAAGCCCTTTTAAGGTGTGGTGATTTTTTTCGGCGGGCTCTATAGAATGGAATCTCACTGCAACAATGAACAGAGAACTTCTCGATGCACATGATGTGCATGAAAAGAAAAATTATGTTCATTCACAGAAATGGAATGTGCATCATGTTAGTTTAGAATAGGCTATTTAGGCATTTGAACCCAGGATGCAGTGCAGCCTGCCATAGTTTTATAGGCTATACTGACAAGTGCTGCAGATCGATCAGTCTCTGAGGCTATGTCCTCTGCTTCTTAGCAGACTTTTAACATATCATAGCCTGTGCATGTGTTATGTAACTGGAGTTGATTTATGTTTTATGTAATGGGATAAATATTATTTATGTATGGATTTCTATGCAACGTCACAAAAACATGCGTGCGCAGCTCTCCATGAAAAGAATAAAATCAGTTTTTGTGCTGAAAACTGCACCAATTCGAAATCACGATGGTTAGATTGTTCAATATGTTCAATATCCCTAACGGAATGCATGTCTTCGCCAAAAATGACAAAATACGATGTTATATTAATAATGCAAATGAACGGCAAACTCTGAAATATAGTCTGAAATGAGATGTTATTATCATTGAGACAACAGGGATATACAAAAAAATCTGATTGTAGCTTACAGCAGCCGACTATTAAGTTTATGTTGTGGACGGCCACCAGCGTCTTCTGCCCCACGGCTGCGCACGCATCTAGTTTTGTTGGTAAACCGTAAACCCGTGGGGTTTGGGTGACGTCGCACTCGCAGTCGCTGCCTAGCAACCGGGACAGTTGGAAAACAGAGAAGACATGAAGCTACACGGTTTTGACAGTGGGATGAAAAAGTTACTAAAAAGGCTACAAGCTGTCATAACAGTTCAGTCTACTGTAGTAAAGTTAGGTCGTACAGTCACTGAGGTCGATAGTCACATATTATTTTCAGTATGAGTCTGTTGAGTCGACATTGCGGAGGTTAGCAGTAGTAGCTGGATGTGGCAGTTGTTTGAGGGAAGACGTTACCGTTAGTCATTTCACTGAAGCGGTAAGTGCTAGTGCTAACTAGATCAGCAACAGAGTATTAACACATTCCGGTACAAACGTCTTGGGAGCTGTTTACTGTCGATCGAGAAGGACAGAGAAGAGGGAGTGTCTGCCATACGTTAGTGAGACTAAGTTAACGTTAACGTTACAACTTGGTGGACGTTGGAAAAGCCTCGAGTGGAAACCGTTAGCCTGGAAGCTCATCGCACGCGCAGCTAACCTTCCCAACTCAACAGCGATTCTCAGGGCAACGGTCGCCTCGTGTCTTCCCTGCCCACCAGTGACCACTCTCCGCTGCTGGTCCTGCTAAGAGGTGTGTTGTGTTTGTGTGTCGCCTGAAATGTACTGTAGCCTACGGTTTGTTTTACACATTCTTTTAGCGACCTAGTGGAACAGTCAACGTAGACTAAACCTAACACGTAGACTAGTTAACAAGGAGTATTTTTCTTGAAAGACACTCGCTTGAACGGCCATCACGATCGGAAAGTCTGTCGGTCTCCATTAACTGAACTAGAATCTAGAAACTAGATTAGAACTACTAGATTAGAACTACTAATACATTGATGGACTTTTGTCACAGCAAAGGGTGTGTGTGTGGATGGGATGGATGAGTGAACTAACCTAATGGGCTCAACCGATTGTGTCTTGAAATCTTCACTCCGGGGTTTCATGACGTATCTGGTGTGTACAGGCTTTTAATTATAAAATAATCCCCCCCCCCCTCTCTCTCGTTCTCTCTCTCTCAGACTCAGCAAGTGTGGTGTATCAGATGAAGGTTATGTCTGTCTGGCTCTGGCTCTGATGATAAACCCCTCCTGTGTGAAAGAGCTGTACGTGAAAAACAATCATTCTGGAGGATCAGCACAGAAGCTGTTATCTGCTACACTGGAGGATCCTCACCGCAAAGTTGAAACACTTCAGTATGTAATCTAGAGAACCAGAAACATCAAGATGTAGTCTGGATTTATTTATTTATTTATGTGTTTATTTATTTATACATACTTACATTTACATAAGTGAGGATACATGGAATTGCATCCCTACTGTGTAATCTCCACACAGAACAGAACATCTGATTTACAGACTTTAGCAAAAAACTTTATTCAAAAAACTTTTGAATAACAAAATACATTTCCTACTGTAGTGTCTCCATACAGAACAACAGTACATTTGATTGGCAGATACCATAATCAAGGAAAAGCGGGAAACCCAGGAGTAAATGTGCTTCTAATGTAATTCTAGTGTTGAATAACAAGTAGGCTACAGTATGTGTCCTGTTACTGTTACTGCAGAAGGACTCTAGTCCTCACTACAGGCAACAAATGAATCATGAATCAATCAATAATCAGCAAATCTACATGCAGCATCAACTGTTTACACTGGTACCATTTTCTGTGCATTTCACTAAATTTAGTCGATTTGATTCAAAGTAACCTTGCATAGTGATATGTTGAGTTCTGTCATAATTTTGTCAAATGTTGTTGCAGATTTGCTGACTGTAAACTCACAGATAAGTCCTGTGAGATTGTTGCTTCAGTTCTACAATCACCAAACTCCCTGCTACAGCTGGACTTGAGTGACAATGATCTGGGGGATTCTGGAGTTCAGCTTCTCTCAAAAGGATTGTCCAGTTTTAACTGCAAAATACACACATTAAGGTGGGTATACATTTTATTATCATCTTAGATTTCCTGATTAGGGAGAAAAAACATGACAATATAACATCAATTGGTCAGCACTAAAAAGTAGCATTGAACATGCTGAACCTTATTGCTTATGCTTAGAGTTTCAAAATCTGTTTCTGGATTGGTCTAGTCCGTGACACCTTATGTTACAATAACGTAATATGGCACGAGTCAGAGTGGCATCGGTAGCAAATATCACCATGGCTGTTATTTGCAATCAGGCACGAGGCCAGAGGCCAAGTACAGTGTGTTTTACATGGTGCCTGAACATGTATTTAGAGCATTGGAGCAGTTCTGTAGTCTATTGATATTTTCTATCATTTGTATTACTATAAATAATAATGCCTATTCTTAAAGTCCACTGCCCAACAATGTCATTTAGGTACTGAAAAGGTATAGTGCTGATAGGAAGTTTTTTCAGTTAAATTTTGACAACTGTAAAAACAAATGTGTCTAAGGAGGAGTGTGTACTAATTCAATAAATATCTCCTCCACACTTCACATCACAGTCATCATATTCAATTCACTAGTCTCTCTCGCTCTCTCTCTCTCTCTCTCTCTCTCTCTCTCTCTCTCTCAGGCTCTCTGATTGTCTCATCTCAGAGAAGGGTTGTGGTTTTCTTGCTTCAGCTCTGTCTTCAAACCCCTCCCATTTAAAACTGCTTGATCTCAGCTACAATTATCCTGGAGAATCAGGACTGAAGCTGTTATCTGCTAGACTGGAGGATCCTGTCTGTAAACTGGAGATACTGAAGTATGTTCAGAAAGAACCCCCCATTGTTACACATTTAAACATTCAGCACATTTTCATGCCAGGAATAAACCGTTTTGAATCAGTCTATTGCCCAAATTCCGTTTATGTCAATATTCTGTTTAACCTGTTTACAAGCAAGTAGAATGTCACATTTGGAGCATATTGCTGTTTACATAGCAATCGACATTATTCCAAATAAGTCAGTGACGCATCCTAATAGGCTCCCAACATCCTGACGTAAATCTCCATTGGTGGAATTCCCTCTTTTGGCTGCATAATACAACGGCTTCAGGGTCTTCCACCTATATTTCACTTGTTCAAGCGTACGTTGATAGCCATCCTCATCAAGTTTTTAACAAAACTTTTTAAAAACGTCGCTGACATGTGCATGATTGCAAGACATAAGTTTGTCTACTCGTCTTTCCAAAAGTGTGTGCGTTGTTTTGCCATGATTAGAAAAATGCCTGAAAGACAATTGGTTCATGTAATCCTAATTCTGTGTGAATTGAGCATGCGCAGGCCTACAACACTCTTCC
>NW_027468564.1:10007504-10095004 GCF_046254945.1 Alosa pseudoharengus | reverse complement strand
CTTGTTGCTATGGCATTAGCTCCAGCTTTGGCCCATAGACTGTATAAAGAACTGCAGAAACACCAGTCACACACACTCCTGTTCATACACATGTGTAATGCTGAGATGCTGTTTAGATATTGATATGTATTTTCAGTTATATAATTACTGTTCTGAAGAAACTAAACAAATGCTGATATTGCTTTCTTTATATTATGCTCTTCTCCTAAAAATGAGTGTGTGGATTATGAGAATGTTTCAACAACAACAACATGATGTATTATGTTCTCCCTAAAGTTTAGTTATTTGTTGAATTTCTTTGAAAAAGTATTTTCTGATCTGAGGTGTCAGTGGTTCTATATACAGTATGTGTTGACATAGAAAAAACATGCTTGTTTTTCTGACTTAAAATATGTAAATAAAATGTGTTTCTGACTTTTAAATGTCTGAATAAAGATTCTGAAAAGGAGATGTGATGAACCTGTTGTCAGTTGATTTGTTTAATTGTTTTCTATGCCATACCAAAACAGAGCATGTGATTTTTATTTTGTGATTTCTTTCTTTTCTTCAAACTTCCTTTTTCTGTAGTTGGACATGGCATGCATTGACCACCAAGATCGATCATCTCTCTATTCAGTGCAACACTGTACCAGATTAGTGTATTGCAGTAGTATAATAACTAGGGCTGTCAAAATAGCACATTAACTTTGATTAATTAATTACAGAAATATTAAGGCATTAAAGAAAATAAAGCTGCTTAATCACATTTCGTGGTGACATTTGACACAGTGCAGTGTGGCTATAGTGACTGAAGGACGCAGACGAGAAAGCTGCTTTGAATGAAACGTGTAGCCTACGTTGTTAAGAAGAACGCCCATACTAATCCTGTTGACAGGAGCATCAATCTACTATTTCTGCAGTAAGGAATTCCCGTTGCCTACCATGGGAGTTCGTCAAGTCTGAAATATCACCAGAGCATGTTTAATAGGTAGCCTGGCTCTGGTATCACCTCAATGCAAAGCAATCTGGAGGTAGGCCCACAAGTTAGCACACCTCTTGATGATGATAATGCTAGCTGCCAGCCTTGTTAGTTACTTTCCTAACGTAGCGTATTGTTTGCTTAGCCTATAGGCCTACCCTACGACTGACTAACTAACTAACCGACAAACTCCCTTACTACATTGACTACATTTGTTACACACTTGAAACAAAATGTCTTCAAATGTATGTTGAAGGTGGTTACATTTATTTCCATTCCAATAACTTCACACATTGCATTTCGATTCGCACTTGTAGGCAATGCTGCTTTTTTTGTCTCGTTTTCTCAGAGCCCTGCGTTCTCTTATCCTGGACTGCCACCTACTGGATAGAAAAGGTAACAACCTAATAATTATGTGAACAAAAATCTACAACATGTTTGAATGGCCAAAAAAAAGGATAAATCATGGGGGGTATACCACACATTACATTGGTGTTAGGGTAGCTTACTCTGCACATGCCATTGACAGTGAGTAGTAACTTCAGTCATTTGCATCATACTAAAAATCTGACACCAGGAACTACGCTGATGCCTGAGCCAGAGGGGAAATTATAATAAAAGAGAGACGTTGAACTTTAAAGTCTATAATGTTGTTGTATAATGTTGGTTTGGCTCTTCATTGATTCACTCATCTGCCAAAATTGATTTTAAGATAATTATGTTCATAGCAAAAATGGATGCATGCGATTAATTCAGATTAATTAATCACAGAGTTTGTGGGAGTGGAAGGGAGTTCCAGAGTTTGGGGCCAGCCACGCTAAAAGCCCTGTCACCCATGGAACGGAGATGTGCAGTGGGGGTGGATAGGAGGTGGGCATCAGTGGAGCGTAAGGTGCGGGTAGGTTGGTAAGGGGTCAGGAGGCTTGAAAGATAAGAGGGTGCAAGATTATGTTATATATATATATTAGTTATATAGAATGTCTATTTATACTCTACATATATACTCTATTTATCTCTGTAGACATGTCATCTGGAAACCTGTATTTATCCAACTATACACTGTACATTATTAATCTCTATTGTCTACACAGCTATACTCTACCTGCACTTGGTACTTAATGCTTCTTTGCACTTCCGGTTGGATGTCAACTACATTTCATTGGCTCTGTACCTGTACTCTGCTAAATGACAATAAAGTTGAATCTAATCTAATCAAATCTAATAACTGATATTGTTTGAGCTTTTTCAGTACAGATGGCCTGGGTTCTCTTAACGCTACTTACCAAGTCCCTTTTACCGCCTTCCTCTGGGCCCAGAGCTGCAAACACACAGACAGTTCACAGAAGGAGATCAAACACAGTTCTGATGGGGAACAGTGCTACCTCATGCAGCAACCAGGGTAAGATACACCCAACAACTGTTCCGTATGACTATTGCCATTCCTTGTGTAAGAACACTACAATTCTACCACCATTGGAGTATAGCGTTAGTTCAGGCAGGCCACAGTTCACGCTTGCTAGACTACTCCATACCTCCTCCATCTTATTTCCCCTTCTGGGCGTAACAGTAAGATAAACCCAACATCAGTTCCGTATAACCATTGCCATTCCTTGTGTAAGAACACTACAATTCTACCACCAATGTTCATTACAATCTCTGCAGAACTGTGAAAGCTTTGAGGTTGTTTAGTGTTGACGATGCCTGCTCTGTTCTGTACCCCACCTCCACCCCATCTTCTCCTCACACATCTGCCTTATCAATGTCTAGTTGCTGCATTGATGCCTGCTCTGTTCTGTACCCCATCTCCTCCTCATCTGCCTTATCAATGTCTAGTTGCTGCATTGATGTCTGCTCTGTTCTGTACCCCATCTCCTCCTCATCTGCCTTATCAATGTCTAGTTGCTGCATTTATCTGGCTGCTCTCTCTGTCTTAGGCTTTTCATGTTTACACGTGAAAGGGCAGGGGGCTCCCAGAACAGACCCATACCACCAAATGAAACATTATGCATTACAAATAGTATTTAACTATCTGGACTAATTAACTAAGTAGTCTTGACTGAAATGTATATTACAATCCCTGCAAAACAAAGATAGCTTATATAGCTGTTTAGTGGTGCCACACACATGACATGAAGGTATCTCACAGTCTTACTGTGTGTATGTGTGCGTGCGTGCGTGTGTATGTGCGTGCGTAAAAAGTGAGGGTTTGTGTGTGCAATAAGGTGAGGCTTTTCTCCTCTCCTTCAGACAGTAACAACAGTCAAAGATAGACCATTTAGTGACTACTATTTATAAATAAGTAAATAAATAAATAAATAAATAAATAAATAAATAAAGAGTAAAATAAAACAAATAGTCTAATAGCCTATTGACATCAATTCATATGGATGCTTATCTTGTCATCACTTGTCATTTCATTGATGGTGATGACAAATTGTCCACCATTTTATTATCTGTGGGGAAGTTCCCAGAGAGGCATACGGCAGCCAACATAGCTGCTACAAAGACTTCTGTCATGGAGGAATGGGGGATTCTGGGAAAGGTGAGATGCCTTGTGACTGATGATGCTGCAAACATGATGGCATGTGGGACTATTTTGCCAGTCAGACACAGCATTTGTATTGGCCATGCTTTAAAGCTGGTTGTGAAGAAAGCCACTGACCAGACACCGGGTCTTGAAGAAATCAGGGGCAAGGCAAGGAAGATTGCGGCCTATTTCAGGACCAGCACCGTGGCCAGAGAGCAGAGCGGCTCCTCAGCACCCAGCAGCAGATGGGGATGCCCACTCACAAGCTTGTGCAGGAAGTGGACACACGCTGGAACAGCACCTACCACATGATGTCCAGGCTGGATGAGCAGAGGGAACCAGTCGGTGCTGCAGTGGTGTCACTGTGCACCCATTTGGCAGCTCTGACCTCTGCTGAGTACCAGAGCATATCTGAATGCCTTGGAGCATTGTCTCCCCTAAAAGAGGCGACGGTGGAGCTGTCAGCAGAAAAAACTGTCTCTGGCTCCACAATTGTTCCCCTTGTGCGAATGCTGATGCCATAACTTCCAAACAGCGGGAGGTGAAGGGTGAGATGGCTAAGCAGCTCTGCAACAACCTCACGCGGCTCATGACTGAAAGGTTGAGTCACTACGAGACAGCCAGTCAACACTCCCTGTTCACTCTCCTGGATCCACGATTCAAAACAATGGAGTTTTGCAATTCAGGGAATTCCCAAAATGCTGTGAGAAGGGTCACGGCCGAATGTTCTTCTCTTTTAAGAGACAGCACTCCACCTGACCCAGCAGCACAAGAGCCTGCTGAGTCCTGAATCTATGGTCAATATGGCCATGTTTATATTGTATGTTTGTAGTGCATTGTTTTGTGTCCCCATTCAGGAAGTGGCCTATGGGATTTGCTGGAGCCACATGTGTGGGAGAGCAGGAAGGTGAAAAGTGCCACTGCAGATGCCACTGTAGAGGTGCAGCAGTACTTGAGTGAGCCAGACATCCCACGCTCAGAAGACCCACTCCAGTGTTGGGCTCAGCACAAGCACGTCTGTCCTCATTTGGATGTGCTGGCCCCAAATATTCTGTGCACACCAGCCTCCTCTGTGCCATGTGAGCGGTTTTATTCACAAATAAATTTAACTGTTTGCTTGATAATCACAATCTACCTGCTTGCGCACTTACAGAAATTGACTTGAGTTGTATTATTACAATAAGTCAGCTAATGTTATTATCATTGTAACAAGTTAACATAGCTGTTCATGTTATCTGGCTACCATGTTATCATGCTACCGTTGCCCAAGCCATTTAGTAGGCCTTCAAAGTATCATGGTTAAGTTTTACAAACGGCAAAGTTTTCACTGAGGTTAGGCTGTGGCCACCCCTACCTGAAGTGTCTGTAGAGGCACATGAACGTCAGCAAATAAATCAAATCAAAATGTGTTGCCTAATTGTGTCTCCTTTTGTCCAGCCTATTCTTTTAAGAGTTCAGTTCATGAAACACAGGCATTAAACGCACACTGCAATGGGCAGGAGAAGTCTATAACTTGTCCATATTTTACACAACATTTGCACACAGGGAGAGTCAAAACTCTTAGGCTTATAGGCTATTAACGTTAATGTTGCTGACATGTAAACATGGGTTTGATATTTTTTTATACTTTATTTCTCAATTCACAAACTGATGTTTCTCCTGTGGTGCAACAGGTTATTGCCTACAAATTGCTTTTTCACACAGTCGACATGGGTTCAAACCTCCCCCATCACAGGTTTTTTTTTATTATTATTTATTTATTTTTAGGACCAGCAACGCTTCCTCAATTTAGGCTACAGATAGACTGGGTGGCCACAGAGAGCCTGACCAGCAGTCAGTGAAATGTTTGAAAACTTAAAGGAGAATTCCATTGTGATATTGACCTAAAGTGCAGCGTCGGCGCCAGAGAGCAACGGTTGGGGGGGCTATGAGCACTGACAGGGGGGGCACCTCATCTCACTTTTATTCGTTATTTTTCCAAAATTGTCATATAATAAAGAGCATCCTTCGAGCCTTTTGGATAACTGAATCAATATGATCAAGGGGGAAAATAGTGCAAGAACATAGCGGTCATAGCCTATAGCGTTGAATAGACTAGCACACAACGTTTAGAATAATAGAATTTTAATAGAATAGCGTTGCATAGGCTACAATACAAGTAAATAGGCTTTAACAGACTCACCACTAGCAAGCCTAGGCTACACTAGGCTTCACTGTGTCTTTCCATTCATTTCGAAATGTTCTTGTAAGATCCTGCTCAAAAGCAAATTACACATACTGATAATGTCACAACATTGCACGTAGGCTATGATCCCTCAAAATGTTCTTTAAAGTACAGAACAAATTCTAACACATTTACTAAGTGGCTAGGTAGATGCACCAACTGTGATGGAAAGTTTAAGAACGAACAGGACACTCGGCATGGCTTTTAGTATTTTGTGCTGCTCTGACAGTCCACTTTTATTGCCACTTTTAGTCTACTGTTTTTGAGTTTGGAGAAGTACTTGCAGCGACAGGCTATAGCCTACGAATGCCGACTCCACTGTCGCATTTCCCAGCCAGGTCCATGATAGGCTTTTTGTCACTGCTTCCAATAATGTCTCCCTCTGGATAAAGCAGGTTAAGACCCGTGCTGTGTTGCGCTCACTAAAGGGCAATTCCATCTCCCCTTAAAGTAGGCCTAGCCTACATGATCCAAAGCACTATACGTCTCCGTTGCTCGAGTTTATCATTAGCACTGGACAATATCGGAAAATATAGGAAATGCGACGTGTCAGTTTGGCCCTTTAGCCTATTTACGGTTTCTGCAATTTAGATTAACAGCTCATGCATTCAGCTTGGGTCATCCTGCGGTCATACGCGAAAAACCTTGTATTTTCCATTATCTTCCCAGATCTATCTTGAGACCTTTTACTAAATTTCTTATGCAGCAGTGTCTAAAAACCCTACTGGTCGATATTTATGCCCATTTGGCGTTGCAGGAGTCGTGGTAAATCGGGTGTATCGGGTGTACTTGATGGTAAATGTATATGTACTTCATCGCGCAGTTTGCATCGCGCAGTTTGCGCACACAATCAACAGTAGCATAGTTGACACACGTCATGTTTCATTTTGAGTAGGCAAAGTGTTCAACATCAGTGTTCAATATGGATTTAATTTCAATCATGCATAATAATATTTAGATTTTTTTTATGTGAGGGAGAGAACTCAGTTGGGGGGGCACACTGGCCTGTTTCGGCGGGCCTGGCCCCCTATGGCCCGGCCTTGACGGCGACGCTGCTAAAGTGTGTTGAAACATGATACCGATTGTGAACGTATCGTAACGTTTAATGCACACGACACCAAGCGTTGTTTAATGTCAGCTTTAATGGCACGAGAACGAGGGCAGGGACACAGACACAGATTACAATGCACACAGGGCAGGTCAAGGAATCACACACACTACACCAACAGGGGAGGTCCAGCCCCCCACACCAAAAGGAACACACATGAGGGATAACTAAAAAGGGAAACAGGTTACGATAAAGACACCAACTTTACACTTCTAACTTAGGAGAATAACGACATAAACCCCCCAAATGTTCGCTCTCGTATCCCAGGATCCCCTGCGCGGGAGAACGCGAACACTGTCTTTTGCGCCGACGTTACACAGCTCCCCCAACAAGCCATTGCCGTCCTCGGCAATGCCCACGAGGTAGCCACATGCTAACGTCGGCGCGCGTCGCCCGCCACTCAGTTCAGTGCGAAAGTTCCGCCAACTCACGTGGGGTGCACGCGCCGCAGGAGCTCACTCAACGGGGCGCCACGCTGCTAGCAATCCAGTTCGGGCGTGCTAGCAGCCACGTGGCCGACCCGCTCGTCACCAGCTCCCTCTCAGCAGCCGCCCTCAGGCTGCACTTTCCGCGGCGTGTCACCACGGCACTCCTCCTCTCCTGACGGGGCCCTAGGTGGCCTTTTCAACCGTCGACACTGTACCAAGCACCGGGGTTCGAGGGGGGTCAGATGAAGCTGCACCAACGCCACTCCGCTCCATCGAGTCGCCGACCAGGACAGACAGGCACCGACTCCGCAGCAACCGGACCGCGCTGAGCTCTCCCGCTGCAGCTACAGTCTTCGGCGTCCCTCCTCGTGTTGCCATCTCGCAGAGCCGTCCTGCTCTGCTCCCGGCCCGTTCCACTCCTTCACGGCCTCGGCGAAGGCTTGACCCCCGAGATGGCCATGCTATCGAACTCCACACAACAAACTTTTTTTTTTTTTTTTAAAAGGAGCCGGCCAACAGACCAACTAGAACTAGCGCCTAGCACAGCACGGTGCCCCTCACACGCACCCAAAAGTTAAAGCACACACAAAAACAGTCACACACTAGAGGGCCCCCACCCTCTCCCCTACCCAAAAGTCCCCGCACCCCTCGTGGCTCCAAAATGGCGCGAAGCAGGCGCGGCCGCCCAGGCTCCCAATTCTCCTCGCCGCCTCCAACTCCCTCCCAGGCCAATAGTCGGCCCGTCGAGGAGGGCCGGAAGTGAGCCGCCAGCTCGCGCCGTCTCTCCCCCGGTGGGGGCAGCCGTTCCGGGCCCACCTCGACCGACAATGCTGGTGGCCCGTCTTCCCCGCTGCTCGCGCTCTCACTCCCGCTCTCGCCGCCGCTCCGTTCCTCACTCGCCCCTGGCGCGAACTCCGCCGCCAGCAGGCCCGAGCTTCTATCCAGGAACTCGCTCTCGTCCTCCTCCTCCTCTCCTCGCAGCTCGAGTAGTCGGCCCCCCTCTTCTCCCGAGCAGAGTTCCCCCGGCGCTTCGTCTGCAGCGTGGAGCCAGGCCTTGATGATGGCGCCTCTTCTCCTCTCCCTCCGTCGCCGAGCCTTGGTGCGAGCCTTGGGAGCCCTGATAAGGGCCCCACCCCGGGGTCAGGTCGCCTGCCCTCACGAAAACTCCCGGGGGGCAGCTCCGCCACGCGTTCTGGCATTGGAGGCTTCCATTGTTCACTTCTGACACCAGTGTAGCGTTTCACCAAGAGCCAGAGTTTCAAGAACTGGTTTATTGTCACCACAGCACTCAATGCAGCATATAACACACCGCGGCCCGTGTCAGGCCCAGAACTTAAAGAGGCAGAACTTCCTCGAACCGTAGCCTATATTCCTCGGGGGTCCCGCCCCCCCCTCTCGCCAGGCTGCCAACCATGAGCGCGCCCGGGGTTACGCATAGCACGGTCGCTACAGTATGTCTCATAGCTCACCTCGGCTTGTCCCCTGCACTCAGAAATCTGGCGCTAGTTTTTCGTTGGGGGTGCCTCGGGAATCGGCCTAGCCATGCAAATAAATCACTGTTTTACACAATTTACGAGGCTCAAAGTAGCTCCATAATTCATTGGTAGACTTCTGAGGGCCATTACATTTGAAACGAGACATTGAGAACTTTGAAAAAGCACTGGTAGTTTATTTACAAGACAATTTATACAGACAGTACCTTAAATAATTTTACCGTTCAACGCCATCTTGAATTTAGTCACGATAAGTCGAGCGATCAAAACAGCTCTTATCTGTTCCCCGCACACGTCTCAAAACCAAAGGTGACCGGGCATTCTCTGTTGCTGACCCAAACTTATGGAATCCCCTTCCACCCCACATTAAGCCCTCGACCACCCTTGCCAGTTTTAAGTCTAATTTAAAAACGTACCTTTTCTCTCTTGCTTTTAACAACCCTTAATACCCCCCCCTGTGCTTGTAACAACCCTTAATACCCCCCCCCCTGTGCTTGTAACAACCCTTAATACCCCCCCTGTGCTTGTAACAACCCTTAATACCCCCCCCCGTGCTTGTAACAACCCTTAATACCCCCCCCCCCTGTGCTTGTAACAACCCTTAATACCGCCCCCCTGTGCTTGTAACAACCCTTAATACCCCCCCCCCCCCTGTGCTTGTAACAACCCTTAATACCCCCCCCCCCCCGTGCTTGTAACAACCCTTAATACCCCCCCCTGTGCTTGTAACAACCCTTAATACCGCCCCCCTGTGTTTTGTGGTTTTGCGTGTGTGTGTCCTTCTTTCCTCACTGCTCTGGCTTACTCTTTTTATTAACCTTTTTTACTTTATTTTATCTACCACTTACTTTTATTAATTCATTTTTATTTCACTTATTTATTGCTTTTAACTTTGTTTGATTTTTTTGTTTTCCTGTTTACTCTTTTACCTGTTTTACTCCATTTTATTTTCCTATTTTATATTATATTTATCTTTCATTTGAACTATTTTATTGATCTAATTATTTAAAAAACAAATTGTACTACTTCTTAATTCTACTCATGTAATATTGTTTTTCTTTTCACTTATTTTAAACACTACTTAAGTCAAACCTGTGTATCCTTGGGCCTCTTTCTATGTTTTAACTGTTTTGCGGCCCAACCTCTCTTTTGCCATGTAAAGCACTTTGGGACAACTCCTGTTGTTTTTAAATGTGCTATACATAAAAGTGACTTGACTTGACTTCTCTCTAACTTTCTATTCCACTTTCTTGTTACATCACTCTCTGAAAATGGTTGTTTAAAATGTTGTGACAGAAACATGTTTAAGTTCTTCCTCATCTTTTACTGCTCATATGTGTGTGTTTGGTTGTGTCCTCATCTTTTACTGCTCATATGTGTGTGTTTGGTTGTGTCCTTCTGTCTAGTTGTTTCAAATGTCCAGACAGAAACGTGTTTGCTCCTCTTCTGCGTGTTTGGTTGTGTCCTCATCTTTTACTCAGATAAGAGTGTTAAATAAATAAATAAACAAGTCACTTTGGATAAAAGTGTTGAATAAATAAATAAATAAATAAACAAGTCACTTTGGATAAGAGTGTTAAATAAATAAATAACAAGAGAATAAATAATAAGAGTGTTGGCTACATACATACAGTAAACATTGTTTTTCTTTTTCTCATTTTGGATTTTATTAGATATTGATGGTAGTGATTTAAAAAAGGTCTGCACAATCAACATTCACTGCTGTCTCATCTATGTGAGGAACAATTAACAGAAATGACACAAATCTAGTCAACACACATGTCTACACACACACTAGAAATTACATTAATTTTTAACAGACATTAAAACATTTTTATAAAAAGTACTCACATACTGTATCTACTCTCAAATCACTTGTTTGAAAGGATAGCCGCCTTGTGGCTAACTCAGTGTATTTCAGAAAATATCTTGGCACCAGCAAAAAAAAAGCAGAAACTAAACTAAAGGAAGTCGTTTAGCCCTTGTTTAGCCACAGTTTGCAAGAAGCACAGAAGCGCAACGAGGTGTCGACTTAAAGTAAGCCAAATTAATGTTTTTCTGTTTTCTTTTCATCCAGCAAGTTGTTTCAGTGTTCATTGTATTCATATGTGTTATTTAGCCGAAATAGATAATAAAGTTTAAATCGAACAATATCTATTTGCCTCAAACAAACAACTTTACTAAATAACTGTGTTATGTGGGCATAATGTGCGCTCAAACACATTAGTGTTCACATTGTTCACTGTGAATAGGAGTTTAACCAAGTCGGGCCAAGTCATTAACAATTTCAGCCAACGAACATGTTCCTTAGCACAGAAGGGAGGGATGTAACATGGTCCTGTTTAATAATATTAATGTTGAGAGTTTGAGTTGTGGACCTTCTTATTTGAAGGCTCCCATTGTGTCGGCTCACCTACATGTTTGAGTTTTGTTGATATTTCAGTTAATTCATTTCAGCACATCCTCATAAACATACAGATATTAACTTACATGGATATGACTATGAACATGTCGTCCTATAGGGACAATAAAGAGCAAGAAATGTTAGTCATGTGATGCCAGGTTTCACTTCAAGTCACATGCTTCCCCCAACTGACTACTGTGAGTCACCAGACTAGCAGAAGTGAAAACAGACACCAGAGAAGATAATAATATGAATTCTTAAACCAACATTTCCAAGTGAACAGGAGACTAATCATTCAATATGACAGGTGGTGCGTGATGAACAACAGGAAAATTCTTTGTTTTTTTTGACAAGAAAGATCATGGATTCAAAACAAAAACAAAAACAGCCACACACAAACATCTTCTCTGTGCCTGATAAGGCCCGTCTTAGTATTTGGTATTTGGGGAGTTCATCATCTGTGCTTGTTTGCAAAAAGTTCAATCTTACTAAGTGTTATAATCTTATATGAACATAAAACAATCTAGTTAGTATTGTTTTTAGTATAAGGATACTTACTTTGAGCTTTCTTGTAAAATTATTTGACTTGAAATAAGTCAAATCTTCTTAAATTAAGACATAAAAAACAAGCAAATTTATCTGCCAATGGATTAAGAAAATGTACCTTAATTTAAGATGAGATTTAAGATTTAAGACAAATTGTAGTAGCCTAGTTCACCGGTCATTATTCATTCATTCTGCATATCTTTGCGATTGTTTTCTTTCAATAATGTCCAATGGTTTAAACATTGTCCTTTATTGTTTGCTTTAGGCCTACCTTTATATTTTAGCCTACGTTATCCAACTCACGTATTGTCATCTGATCTTGGGCACTGCCACCAGTCAAAAAAGCAAACAGGTGCACGCTTTGCACCTCTTTACACAACTTCACCGCAACACTAAAAATGAAGATGCCCTGCTTTCAGAGGATAAATTCCGTCCCTTGGTTGTGTAGGTTATGATATAAAATATCTATAGCCTATATTGTATAGCTTACATTCAAATATTACCTTTCCGTTACAGAGCTGGGAATAGGCCTAGCCTGCTATGAGCACAATTTAGGATGTAGTGAAGGCTAAATGCAAGTATACTCAGTTTATCCACCTCTGAAATTTCAAAAATAGAGTTACCCCACCTTTATTAGAGTTTATCCACCTCTCAGAAGAGTTTATTCACTTTTAACACTCACAACTGTATTATCCATTATCCTATATTCCCAATATTGTACAATAACCTCCACCATCGTCAAACATGTTCTGAATGCCTTTTTAAAAATACCGCATGGTACAGTCCACCTCACTGAGATTGCAAAATTCATAGTTTACCCACCTCTCATGTTACCACCACAACCCTGGTGCAAATGTACTTTTCCTCTCCTAAATTATGGCAATTGGACATTTTATGGTCAATATTAGATTGATGAGAACACTAAATATACCAGATCACCTGTAAGAATGTTTCAATCACTCTATACCAGATCACCTGTAAGAATGTTTCAATCACTCTATACCAGATCACCTGTAAGAATGTTCAATCACTCTATACCAGATCACCTGTAAGAATGTTCAATCACTCTATACCAGATCACCTGTAAGAATGTTTCAATCACTCTATACCAGGGGTCAGGAACCTTTTTTGCCTGGAGAGCCACTTTTACCAAATGTATTTTTTTGATGGTTACAAGAAAAAGTTTGGATATTTAACTTACAGTTACTTTCATTCAACGGAGGATTTTTAATACATGTTCCACTAGTTTTAAAAGTAATGTGCAAGTAACTTGAAATCTAAAGTGGAATGACAGAAGTATAGGCTTTTAGGCTTCCCATGTAGGCTAAACACCACCCCCTATTTTCCCAGTGTCCTTTGATATGCAAAGTAACATCATAGTTAACAACACAACACTCAATTTTCGTTGACATGTCATTGGCGAAATTGAACATTAGGCCTACTAGAGATTAGATTTGGTGATGGCCTTGTAATCTGTCTGGCTCATATTCAGTGAGGTGAAGTTTCATGCAAGAATTGAGGCTGTAATCATTTAAGATTTCTCACATGAAGTGGAACCGAACAGGGTTAACACAGCAACACTAACTCATTGCAGTGTGCGATATATAACGGGCAGATCATTTCGCATTTTCAGAATCAGTCTTCGGATGGAAACTTTCCCATTTCAGGCCGCTTGTGTTCGCTCGCAAGCTGTGCTCGCTGATGTTTGCTTTTTGACATTTTCCTTATCTAGCCTACAGCAAGCGCACACATCAACAATAACAATTAAAGTGTTCTTGTTGACTTAAATGGAGGGAAATCGGTGATTTTGTTCGATATTGACATGGCAACGAACCGAGAATGTTGTGCAGGCTATGGTTACGGAGTCAAGTGACGTGGATATTAAATTACTCAGATAGACCTACATATTTGCCACGAAGCCTTGCCATTTTTTTTGGTTCATCTTTCGCCAACCCATTTCGTCCGAGAGCCCCAGCCATGCAGCAAAAGGGCCACTGGTGGCTTGCGAGCCCCAGGTACCCGACCCATGCTCTATACCAAAGTCCTTTTAGGCAAGTCCCTCTACTCGGCAGCCATGTTGCAATGCTTTTTGGGCACTCTACAACAATATATGATTAGCATATAAATTCCTACTAACACTGTCATGTACTCAAGTAGCATGCAAACAGAGTTTTTCCACTCTTAAATTCATCAAGAATTGCCTAAGGACACGATTGTCACAGGATAATTTGGAGGCCTTTATGCTGATGGCGTCAGAGAAAGAGGTCCTAATGAACTTGGATGCTGATGACGTGATAGACAGGATTGGAGAGAAGAGCAAGCTCCTTCGCACCTTGTTAACTGCATGACGTTAATTAGGCTAAGACACGTTTGTGGAGCGGCTGCTCTGATGATCTATTCTAGGCTATTCTTTTTTCATTTTCATATTTCATACTGCATTCATTTTTTGGAGTTGTGCATTGATCCATGTTCTTGGTTAAGTCTTTATTCATATTAAAGGTAGAGTTCATCACCAATGGGGCTACAAACGTGCGTGTTATTTCCGTGCATGTGAAGTTATCTGTGTATTGCGGGCACGTCCCCGTGTTGGCCGCTGGTTGGTCAAAATGGCAGGGCCGTTTTTTAATCCCAGTCCGTCACTGCCCAGAGGACTAGACAACTACATACAATAGCCTGCCCTAGCAGGGATATAACTGGCCTAAGCCACAATCACACAGCAGTTAGTTATATACTATACCTAGGATTGATATAATGGCATCACCACACACAGGTAGCTATGCTACTATAGGCAGTGGCGTAATAAATCAATGGTGGGCCCAGATGCAAGAGCGCTACGCGGGCCTCAAACCGATATACTTTGACCCAGGATGAATTAGCTCTGATACATGCAATACACATTAAGGGTGACTTCAATTGTTTATGCAAAGGGCCTGAGGCACCGAAGTAGTTTAGTAGTTACAGATTACAATTTCAAATAAAAAACACACGACTACATAGGACCCATTACATGTGAAAACATTAAAAATAATTTTATTAACAGCCTGCAGGCCAGGGTATTCTAATATTAGGCTACTGCATTAACATCAACTCGCATGGAATTATGGGAACACTCAATGCGCTCAATGCGCCTCTTCAACCCTCTGCTGAAACTGCAAGCGTAGATTGCTTGCTTATAAACTCGCACTGCGCAGAAACAAAACTTAATGTAGCCTAACTTATTTAACCGTGCAGAAACCAAATAAAATCATTCATATGCATACAATCCCCAATATGCGTGAATTAGGCCATTAGAAGAAGGCCATCTTACGAGCTTTTCGTTGTGCAAAATCGTCAACGATGTTCCCAATATTTAATGCTGGCTCTCGTATTTTCAATGGACAGAATAGCTAACCCACTGAGCCTCTCCTGCCCCATGCTGCTCCTTAGGTAGGTCTTAATAAGTTTGAGTTTGGAAAAAGATCGCTCAGCTGTTGCCAGTCACAGGCAATGTCAGAAACAACATGAGAGCAGTACACACTTCCCCGAATGTGGATGTTACACTGTCATAATCAACAACCAGCATTTTGGCAAGTTGAAAAATAGATGACTTCTGTGAAATCTCTGCTTTAAAGCAAGACCTGAATGAGAGGAATTGTGTTGGGAATGTCGGTGCAATGTCCCTGCTATAATGGTCTGACAAACGTCTTGCCTTTTCAAGCAGTTCATCATCACCTGCAAGTTGAAGGGTCATAGGACGTAAAGACTCAAACACATGACAAGTTTCCCGCATACTTGCAAATCTTTGGGAGAGCTGACTGATTATGATGTCCAGAGTTGCATTAAAGTATCTCTCTGCATCGGTTAAGCGCTCATCTTCCGATAGTTCGTCAAAGTGACGCTTCACTCTCCGTGCTCTAACATTCTAAAGTTCTAAAAAAAAAAAAAAAAGGAGGCAGGGCGGGGGTAGCGACTGCACTTGCTGCACCTACAATAGTTACGCCACTGACTATAAGAGTGCTACAATTAGTTCAAAGATATACCACACGTAGGCAACAATCCACTACAAACTGCAACACAACCAGTAATGTCACTGCACACACACACTTAGTACAGGCCTCACTGCAGGCAGCACTGACTAGGTTCTAGCCTGAGCAGAGTATGCTACCCTCTGTGTTCTCCCAGCCCCAGCTGACAAAGGAACGAAGGGAAAAGAGCAGGCCTCACCATGCACAGCAAGAGAATAAGTTCACACACAAACTTGGAGGTGGTTTTATACACTTACAAGACATACAGCAACCTACAGTAGGCTACAACATAACTTTAACCCACTGACATGTCATGTTTTACATAAAGGGAAAACAGTGGCTAAAACTTGCCCTGAAAAGAACAAACGATCACATTAATTCCATGCCCATTCAACCGACTGAAGTAGCATGATATCTGGTTAAGAATTTAATCAATTAATACCTGATGACCTCTGTAATGATCTCATACCATGTAGACTCATACATGGACAACTACAAAGACAATGAGTGCATATTCAACACACAACAGCACGTACCTTTCTTATCTTAAGATTTACTTTAATAGAATCTTCAACAAACACTCATGCAGCTAGCCACCCACTCTCTTCGGACACAACGTGAACGAGGGAGCTACACTAATAACACACTTTAGTTATAGAGAAGCCGCACAAAACGGCCGGACAAATAAAATATTGTAGCGTTTCACTATGAGCCAGAGTTTCATGAACTGGTTTATTGTCACGAAGCACACAATGCAGCATATAACACAGCGGGCCGTGTCAGGCCCAGAACCGAAATGAGCCAGAACTTTCCCGAACAGTAGCCTATATTCCCCGGGGGTCCCGCCCCCCTCTCGCCAGGCTGCCAACCATGAGCGTGCCCGGGGTTATGCATAGCGCGGGCACTCCCCGATTGACAGCCAGTCGCTACAATATTTTAATACCTGAATATCGACGCACCATGTATGTACCACAGCCAATGATGACGACCAGGCACCAGACGACTGAAACACTGTAATGTTAAACACATCCCAAAGTTTGTAGCTTATGGCCTGTATTGGTTGATTTATGCCTCAAACAGTTTAGCCAAAGATGCTTTCATTGCCCGCTTCGTGTTGGATCACCGCCGGCAAAGTTCAAACGCGATAAACAGTGCTCTCACCACTGCATTAGACGCACCATCTGGTTTCAAAAGAAAAGTGACTGAGTGGTAGGCCTAGTATATAAACTGCTTTTAGTTCCAAATATCAGTATTAGTATCGGTATCGGCAATACTGGCCCTATAATTAATTGGTATCGGATCGAAACCAAATTTTACAGTATCGCACACCATTAGAGTGACTGAGTGGTAGGCCTACTATTCTACCTGCATCAATGGCTTATCCCTTTCCCACCCGTCACAAATGGTTTTTATAAATCTGAGCATTGGCAAGGATTTGAGTGTGCACACGGTCTCATCAAATCTGTGCGTAAGAAATCTTTAAATGAGGCCCCAGGCTAAAATGGCCTGTCTGCAGTCCGGACCTGCCAAATTAGGTGCATCATGGCATGAAAAACATGACTAAGAATACCCCAAACTGTTGAGCAACTGAAATCCTATATCAGGGAGTACATTGGGACAACATTCAATTCTCAAAACTCTAGCAACTGGTCTCCTCAGTTCCATGAAATAGTCCAAATTTTCATTTGCAACATTTGATATGTTGTCTATGTCCTTTTTGCTGCTAAATATGGGTTTATGAGACTTGTATATTAACACATTCTGTTTTTATTTGCATTTCACACAATGTCCCATATTTTTCTGATTTGGGGTTGTGTATTGAAATAATGATTTTTGTCTAGCTACAGCTATAATCTATAGTATGCGGTGACACATGGAACAAGACGTAAAGCTGCATTTGTCTCATGTACATTCCTAGAGAGACTCTCCCACTGCTGCTAGGATGAGTGTCTCTCAGGAGAGAGAGGAGGCTGCAGGTCACAGTGAGACACTCAGACCAGAGTCTGCAGCACACAGCTGTGTGCAACAAAGCAGCAAACCAACACACTCTGATGGAGGGTAAATTAATCCACAGATACAGTACGCATCATACCTGTCCCCACACACTCTGATGGAGGGTAAATTAATCCACAGATACAGTACGCATCATACCTGTCCCCACACACTCTGATGGAGGGTAAGTTAATCCACAGATACAGTACGCATCATACCTGTCCCCACACACTCTGATGGAGGGTAAATTAATCCACAGATACAGTACACATCATACCTGTCCCCACACACTCTGATGGAGGGTAAGTGAATCCACAGATACAGTACACATCATACCTGTCCCCACACACTCTGATGGAGGGTAAGTTAATCCACAGATACAGTACACATCATACCTGTCCCCACACACTCTGATGGAGGGTAAGTTAATCCACAGATACAGTACACATCATACCTGTCCCCACACACTCTGATGGAGGGTAAGTGAATCCACAGATACAGTACACATCATACCTGTCCCCACACACTCTGATGGAGGGTAAGTGAATCCACAGATACAGTACACATCATACCTGTCCCCACACACTCTGATGGAGGGTAAGTTAATCCACAGATACAGTACACATCATACCTGTCCCCACACACTCTGATGGAGGGTAAGTTAATCCACAGATACAGTACACATCATACCTGTCCCCACACACTCTGATGGAGGGTAAGTTAATCCACAGATACAGTACACATCATACCTGTCCCCACACACTCTGATGGAGGGTAAGTGAATCCACAGATACAGTACACATCATACCTGTCCCCACACACTCTGATGGAGGGTAAGTTAATCCACAGATACAGTACACATCATACCTGTCCCCACACACTCTGATGGAGGGTAAGTGAATCCACAGATACAGTACACATCATACCTGTCCCCACACACTCTGATGGAGGGTAAGTGAATCCACAGATACAGTACACATCATACCTGTCCCCACACACTCTGATGGAGGGTAAGTTAATCCACAGATACAGTACGCATCATACCTGTCCCCACACACTCTGATGGAGGGTAAATTAATCCACAGATACAGTACGCATCATACCTGTCCCCACACACTCTGATGGAGGGTAAGTGAATCCACAGATACAGTACACATCATACCTGTCCCCACACACTCTGATGGAGGGTAAGTGAATCCACAGATACAGTACACATCATACCTGTCCCCACACACTCTGATGGAGGGTAAGTTAATCCACAGATACAGTACGCATCATACCTGTCCACACACCCCCTCTGTTCTTCTCTGGTGCATTGGTGCCTAATTGTCTGTATTTTGAATTGTTTGATTCCTTGTCTGTGTTGTCAGTGAAGTTCAAAAATATTTTAAATTAATCCAAATGTTCATGGGAGCAGCAGCAAAGAGGACATTAGACTGCTAATGCCATACCTACTTGCAAAAAAGCAATCGTGTTCACAGCCTACTAGATACCAGCAAAATGATGTAGTCTATAGCCCATCTTATAGGCTATTGGTAACAGAGGGTGGGAATATAAGCTGCTAGTAAAGCAGGAGCACCAGCAAGCAGTGGCTTAGACCTTCTATTAGTCTGATATTCTCATGAACTTGAACTGTCAGCTTGGTTAAACAGGCCTATTTAATTAGACCTTCTGTTCGTCTGATATTCTCATGAACTTGAATGTATCAGTTTGGATAGACCTATTTAATTAATTTCAAATTTCAATTCAATTTCACTCATAGAGCGCCAACACATTACACGTCTCATGGCGCTTTACAGAATGCTAAACATTCAGAGAGGGCCCATGAGTAACAGGGTCGAGAAAAAACTCCCTAGAATTGGAGATACATATAGGAAGAAACCTCGAGCAGATCCACGACTCAAGGCCAGATCCATCTGCCTAGGGTCAGTTACAGGGCAGTAACAGGGAGAGTTGAGAGAGGGGGAGGGAGAGAAGAGGAGTTGTATGTTGTGACACATGAAAAGTCCATGACAGCACTATGCTATAGCAGCGTAACTAAGGCATGGTGACAGCGCTATGCTATAGCAGCGTAACTAAGGCATGGTGACAGCACTATGCTATAGCAGCGTAACTAAGGCATGGTGACAGCGCTATGCTATAGCAGCATGACTAAGGCATGGTGAAGGGTAGTCAGCACCAGTGCAGGTATGGTCAGTGACCACCATGGCATGCACGAAGACACAGCAGAGGTGGTCCATTCCAATAAAAACCCTGAGTTGGGTGAAGTTCCACACTGCACCATACCTAACTATGGGAGGCACTAAAAAGGTATCGTCACACATGAAATTGAGATTAGAGATTAGTTTGAATAATGAAATGAAACCTCTCTAAACTCCACAAATCAAGTCAACACATTACTTTAATGATACAGTCACATACTGATTGGGTCAATTATGGGCTATTTGCAGCCGTATCGCTTATAGCCAAGGTATTTTGCCTATAGTCTACAATAGGTATTTTGCCTATAGTCTACAGTAGGTATTTTGCCTATAATCTACAGTAGGTATTTTAGCTATAGTCTACAGTAGGTATTTTGCCTATAATCTACAGTAGGTATTTTGCCTATAGTCTACAGTAGGTATTTTGCCTACAGTATAGTCTACAGTAGGTATTTTAGCTATAGCCTACAGTCCTGCTTAGTTTGTCATGTAGGGCAACAGAATGTCCAATTCTTACGATAAAGGGATGTTTGCAAGTATTTGCCAATAGACAGAATTTAAATGTGATTGGTTTATTTAAATTCACTCAACAAGAGGTCCCGCCCATTTCAGTGTCCCCACCTTGACGTACCCAAACTTGCACCTAGAATCTTGTTATTCTAACAAAAAAAAATACCTTAGGTGATTTTTGTGGTGTCTGACAGCCATGTTATTTTAGCAACACACACACACTTATGAAATTGGATGTGCATGTGTGTGTGTGTGTGTGTGTGTGTGTGTGATAGAGAGAGGGAGAAAGATTCTTGTATAATGCATTGTTGTAATATTAGTCTAAGTGTGAACAAATGTAATCACTCCATAGAGAAATGAGTTGATGTTGATGAGATTCTTATGTAACCAGACCACAGACACACAGACCTCCATCTCCAGTGCCCAGCTGTGTGTCCATGAAGAGTGGACACACACACACACACACAGACACACACACACACACACACACACACACACACACACACACACTCAAACACACACAGACACTTAGGACATGTGTTTGAGAGAAATTCTTTCTAAAATGAAGCATGTATTTTTGTGGGAATATTACTGTAAGTGTGAACAAATGTAATCACTCCATAGAGAAATTAGTTGACGTCTTGTGTATCCTTATGTAACCAGACCACAGACACACAGACCTCCATCTCCAGTGCCCAGCTGTGTGTCCATGAAGAGTGATCAGTCCATGGAACATCCACTCAAATTCAGCAGTGAACCAGTTCCATCAGGTCTAAAGTGAGTATTTATGAGTCTGTAGTTTTTATGTAAGTCAGCCATCTTAGATTCACTAGTTCACCCATTGGATTGATGAGGGGTCATTTGGATTGCTTAGACTGAGTGTCAGGGGCGGACTGGGACCAAAAATCGGCCCTCAAATCGGCATATTTGGCCCAAGCGGCCCTCAAATCGGTCGGGCACACCTAATTAAATACAAAATCTTTGCATTACCCTTAAATATGCTTATCTTTTTAACTGTCATGGAGCACTGAAAGTGATGTAGGCCTCATTGGCTATCACTCTGACTGATCAGAGGTAGCCATGGAGCACATGATCTCCATATTCAAGTAGGTTAACAAGCAATTATTAAAGAAGAATTTCTGCTTGAATTCAAAGTATCATTTCAAATTATTCAATAGGCTACAATTGACAGCAGCACCAAAAATGACTGAAGCCTATGTGTAAAGAGTTAAATTACCCAGATAGTTTTAGACATTAGGCTAATGTATTTTATATCAGTTATCACTGTAGGACAACTGAAACAACACGAAATAAACAGGGCTGTTGCTGGAAATATTTTATTCCTGTAGGCTATACATTGCTGGTACATTTTGGAACATTATAGGTAACTAATTTTATCACCCGGAGAGAAGAAATACTCTTTTCTGATTGGCTGGCTTAATTCTGAATAACAGGACACCGTTCCATATCAATGCTTATGAATGGTAACTATAACAACCATAGTAGGACAACGGTTGCAGCGCTCTAGAATCTTTGGTTGCAGGCTTCCGCTGCGCATCGGGGAGTTTTTTGCCCCTCGCCCTCGTCCATTAATTCCGTATAACAGGACACCTCGGCGGCCGTTATCCCTTACATCTTTAATGTCTTCCAGTAGCCTATTGTAGGCTATAGGTTACTGTATATTAGTTGGCTTGTGCATAGTGTGCATATACAGTGCATATACATTTCCGTCAGTCTACAGTCTTTTAGCCCATCTTAACCATGATAACCCTTCCAAGATAGAACCCTTTCGACGCTCTACTTTGAGAGACCAACCACCACTCATGCCATCAAATGTTGAATTTTGGATTCGAGCAGATCCATTTTGGATTCAAGCAGATCCACGACTCAAGGGCCAGACCCATCTGCCTAGGGTCAGTTACAGGGCAGTAACAGGGAGAGTTGAGAGAGGGGGAGGGAGAGAAACGGAGTTGTATGGTGTGACACATGAAAAGTTCATGACAGCACTATGCTATAGCAGCGTAACTAAGGCATGGTGACAGCGCTATGCTATAGCAGCGTAACTAAGGCATGGTGACAGCACTATGCTATAGCAGCGTAACTAAGGCATGGTGACAGCGCTATGCTATAGCAGCATGACTAAGGCATGGTGAAGGGTAGTCAGCACCAGCGCAGGTATGGTCAGTCACCACCATGGCATGCACGAAGACACAGCAGAGGTGGTCCATTCCAATAAAAACCCTGAGTTGGGTGAAGTTCCACACTGCACCATACCTAACTATGGGAGGCACTAAAGAGGTATCGTCACACATGAAATTGAGATTAGAGATTAGTTTGAATAATGAAATGAAACCTCTCTAAACTCCACAAATCAAGTCAACACATTACTTTAATGATACAGTCACATACTGATTGGGTCAATTATGGGCTATTTGCAGCCGTATCGCTTATAGCCAAGGTATTTTGCCTATAGTCTACAGTAGGTATTTTGCCTATAATCTACAGTAGGTATTTTAGCTATAGTCTACAGTAGGTATTTTGGCTATAATCTACAGTAGGTATTTTGCCTATAGTCTACAGTAGGTATTTTGCCTACAGTATAGTCTACAGTAGGTATTTTAGCTATAGCCTACAGTCCTGCTTAGTTTGTCATGTAGGGCAACAGAATGTCCAATTCTTACGATAAAGGGATGTTTGCAAGTATTTGCCAATAGACAGAATTTAAATGTGATTGGTTTATTTAAATTCACTCAACAAGAGGTCCCGCCCATTTCAGTGTCCCCACCTTGACGTACCCAAACTTGCACCTAGAATCTTGTTATTCTAACAAAAAAATACCTTAGGTGATTTTTGTGGTGTCTGACAGCCATGTTATTTTAGCAACACACACACACTTATGAAATTGGATGTGCATGTGTGTGTGTGTGTGTGATAGAGAGAGGGAGAAAGATTGTTGTATAATGCATTGTTGTAATATTAGTCTAAGTGTGAACAAATGTAATCACTCCATAGAGAAATGAGTTGATGTTGAAGAGATTCTTATGTAACCAGACCACAGACACACAGACCTCCATCTCCAGTGCCCAGCTGTGTGTCCATGAAGAGTGGACACACACACACACACACACACACACACACACACACACACACACACACACACACACACACACACTCAAACACACACAGACACTTAGGACATGTGTTTGAGAGAAATTCTTTCTAAAATGAAGCATGCATTTTTGTGGGAATATTACTGTAAGTGTGAACAAATGTAATCACTCCATAGAGAAATTAGTTGACGTCTTGTGTATCCTTATGTAACCAGACCACAGACACACAGACCTCCATCTCCAGTGCCCAGCTGTGTGTCCATGAAGAGTGATCAGTCCATGGAACATCCACTCAAATTCAGCAGTGAACCAGTTCCATCAGGTCTAAAGTGAGTATTTATGAGTCTGTAGTTTTTATGTAAGTCAGCCATCTTAGATTCACTAGTTCACCCATTGGATTGATGAGGGGTCATTTGGATTGCTTAGACTGAGTGTCAGGGGCGGACTGGGACCAAAAATCGGCCCTCAAATCGGCATATTTGGCCCAAGCGGCCCTCAAATCGGTCCGGCACACCTAATTAAATACAAAATCTTTGCATTACCCTTAAATATGCTTATCTTTTTAACTGTCATGGAGCACTGAAAGTGATGTAGGCCTCATTGGCTATCACTCTGACTGATCAGAGGTAGCCATGGAGCACATGATCTCCATATTCAAGTAGGCTAACAAGCAATTATTAAAGAAGAATTTCTGCTTGAATTCAAAGTATCATTTCAAATTATTCAATAGGCTACAATTGACAGCAGCACCAAAAATGACTGAAGCCTATGTGTAAAGAGTTAAATTACCCAGATAGTTTTAGACATTAGGCTAATGTATTTTATATCAGTTATCACTGTAGGACAACTGAAACAACACGAAATAAACAGGGCTGTTGCTGGAAATATTTTATTCCTGTAGGCTATACTACATTGCTGGTACATTTTGGAACATTATAGCTACATTAACTAATTTTATCACCCGGAGAGAAGAAATACTCTTTTCTGATTGGCTGGCGGGTGGCCTTTAATTCTGAATAACAGGACACCATTCCATATCAATGCTTATGAATGGTAACTATAACAACCATAGTAGGACGATGGTTGCAGCGCTCTAGAATCTTTGGTTGCTGGCCTCCGCTGCGCATCGGGGAGTTTTTTGGCCCTCGCCCTCGTCCATTAATTCCGTATAACAGGACACCTCGGCGGCCGTTATCCCTTACATCTTTAATGTCTTCCAGTAGCCTATTGTAGGCTATAGGTTACTGTATATTAGTTGGCTTGTGCATAGTGTGCATATACAGTGCATATACATTTCCGTCAGTCTACAGTCTTTTAGCCCATCTTAACCATGATAACCCTTCCAAGATAGAACCCTTTCGACGCTCTACTTTGAGAGACCAACCACCACTCATGCCATCAAATGTTGAATTTTGGATTCGAGCAGATCCATTTTGGATTCAAGCAGATCCACGACTCAAGGGCCAGACCCATCTGCCTAGGGTCAGTTACAGGGCAGTAACAGGGAGAGTTGAGAGAGGGGGAGGGAGAGAAACGGAGTTGTATGGTGTGACACATGAAAAGTTCATGACAGCACTATGCTATAGCAGCGTAACTAAGGCATGGTGACAGCGCTATGCTATAGCAGCGTAACTAAGGCATGGTGACAGCGCTATGCTATAGCAGCGTAACTAAGGCATGGTGACAGCGCTATGCTATAGCAGCATGACTAAGGCATGGTGAAGGGTAGTCAGCACCAGCGCAGGTATGGTCAGTCACCACCATGGCATGCACGAAGACACAGCAGAGGTGGTCCATTCCAATAAAAACCCTGAGTTGGGTGAAGTTCCACACTGCACCATACCTAACTATGGTTACCATTAGTTTAAATAATGAAGTGAAACCTCTCTAAACTCCACAAATCAAGTCAACACATTACTTTAATGATACAGTCACATACTGATTGGGTCAATTATGGGCTATTTGCAGCCGTATCGCTTATAGCCAAGGGATTTTGCTTATAGTCTACAATAGGTATTTTGCCTATAGTCTACAGTAGGTATTTTGCCTATAATCTACAGTAGGTATTTTAGCTATAGTCTACAGTAGGTATTTTGGCTATAATCTACAGTAGGTATTTTGCCTATAGTCTTCAGTAGGTATTTTAGCTATAGTCTACAGTAGGTATTTTGGCTATAGTCTACAGTAGGTATTTTGCCTATAGTCTACAGTAGGTATTTTGCCTACAGTATAGTCTACAGTAGGTATTTTAGCTATAGCCTACAGTCCTGCTTAGTTTGTCATGTAGGGCAACAGAATGTCCAATTCTTACGATAAAGGGATGTTTGCAAGTATTTGCCAATAGACGAATCAGAATTTAAATGTTACCGGCAATATTACCGTTAAGTGTGAACAAATGTAATCACTCCATAGAGAAAGGAGCTGATGTCTTGTGTATCCTTATGTAACCAGACCACAGACACACAGACCTCCATCTCCAGTGACCAGCTGTGTGTCCATGAAGAGTGATCAGTCCATGGATCATCCACTCAAATTCACCAGTGAACCAGTTCCATCAGGTCTAAAGTGAGTAGTTATGAGTCTGTAGTTTTTATGTGAGTCAGCCATCTTCTATTAACAACAAAAGTGTTGTCACATGCAGTACTTCACACACACACACACACACACACACACACTGTACACACAAACACAAACATCGACACACACACACACACACACACACACACACACACACACACACACACACACTCAAACACACACAGACACTTAGAAAATGTTTTTGAGATAAATTCTTTCTACAATGGAGCATGTATTTTTGTGGCAATATTACTGTAAGTGTGAACAAATGTAATCACTCCATAGAGAAATTAGTTGACGTCTTGTGTATCCTTATGTAACCAGACCACAGACACACAGACCTCCATCTCCTGTGCCCAGCTGTGTGTCCATGAAGAGTGATAAGTCCATGGGTCATCCACTCAAATTCAGCAGTGAACCAGTTCCATCAGGTCTAAAGTGAGTAGTTATGAGTCTGTAGTTTTTATTTAAGTCAGCCATCTTAGATTCACTAGTTCACCCACTGGATTGATGAGGGGTCATTTAGAGCTCAGAGCTGACAGTGAAATGGAGGAGCAGGGGAGGAGGTGGGAGGCTTTGCAACTCCAGTGTTTTATACCCTACGACCGGAAGTGGGGTGAGTGATGGCTGTCAATCAACCCTATGGGATCCTCCCAAATATTGTTTAGAAAACACCATTTAACAACAAAAGTGTAGTAGTCATGTGCAGTATTACAAACACACACACACACACACGCACACCAACACTTCACACACCCGCAGACACACACACACACAACTTCAGCAGTGAAGCAACGTGACTGGCAGAGGTTTAATTTTCCAGACATTTTGATGATATGTCGGTCAATTAATGCTTCTTAATTAGTCAAGTTAAGAGAAACTGGAGGCAGGCTATGTAGCTAAAAATAACATAATCAGGCCGTATTTGGTTGTAAAGTCCGACGTCACGGGCCCAACAGCTTTTTGGTAAAAAAACGTTTACTAGCGCAGCCAGCCAGTTTTTGCAACTTATAAACCTTGTCACCATCACCTCGGTTTTATTGAGGGTAAAACAAAACCGGTTAACTTTAACAGAGCAATTACTATAGCAGTGCAGCCAGATGATACAATCAAGGCTTACGTGCAAGCTTCCGTGAAACATAGGATTTTATTAGGTTGAGGCAAGTGAGTAGTAGGATGACAATTTTCTTAAAGGCTATGGAGTCTATGGAGAAAACTAAGTGGCTTTGAAAGCCATTGGACCCAGAAAAAGATTTACTAGCCAATTCATCACTTAATAACCAAATAAAATGCAACAGGTTTATTATTTTAAACATGCTTAACTAGTGTCAATTGGACTAGCCAGTCTCTATGCTGTTTTCATGGACAGTAAGAATCTGTTTTGTTCGTTGTTTTAAATACCGTTGTTTGTTGCTTCTAACCACATTGCTTCAGCATTCAACAGGTTCACTTGCACAGACGTGCACACACATTGAATGAGCGCTCACACCACTACCCACTAATGCTATGCCTCTTTATTTGATAAAACTAAATTAGGAAATATTTCCTTATGTGTAGAATGTTTAGATTCTTTCTTTCGGTCTTCGGTTCTATGATACTATTCACAAATTACCTGTGGACCAGTAATTTCCTCGTCAACGAGGCCCTAACCCTGCAGATCTTAGACAGAGAAAGCATGCTCTGGGAACAGAACACAGTTGCATGTCCAGTGTAGCCATGGGTCTGTCTACACGGAAAATGACAAGTGTCTTGTTTTGGGTTCCGGGTGCGGTTCGCTTTTTTTTGCTTTTATTATATTTTAATCTGCCTGGGCCTGGCCATGTTTGAACTGTCCACTCATTCGTTTGTTGTTTATAACAGACGTTTGAGGCGTGCACTTTATTTGAAATGCAACATGTTTAATAATTTTGAAAAGGTAGAGCCTGTTCTTTTGAAACACAGCCAAAAGACAGTGTATTCTTGCTTTAGTATAGGCTTCATTTTAGGCTTATTCAGACAATTTGACTGGAGAGATTTCATTTTATCGAACATTTTATGTTTTTTTTCGGCCAATGTCCGGCAATTACCAGACAACAGAAACCCTGCTGTAGACATGTCGGTCACATGCAATTCTACATACGGCGACACACAGACACCATATAAAAAGTGAATGCAAGGGCTCATAGCTTTGCATCTGTGAGAAAGTAAAGATCTATTTCATTTACATTATTTAGTGGTAATATATGTAACTCTCTTTACACATAACTCACGCACACACACACATCCCAGTCTATCCCTACCAGCATGTTTTGCAGCAACACATCATCAGTAGGGTAGAACTAACCTGTCTCACAACAGTCTAAACCCAGCTCACGTTCCCTATTACTGTACTGGGCGAACAATCCAACGCTTCATTTGGTCGGTGAGCCATTCATTAAAGTAGTTCATGGAAATTCCATTGTTTTATCAGCGGAAGTATTATTCAATCTTATAGTAGTAGTAGTAGTAGTAGTAATAATAGGCCTGGGCCTACTGTATTTTGTGCAATGGTTCCTTTACTTCTGGACTTGTATCTGTTTTCAGATTAGAATACAGATGCATATTACACGTTTTAAATAATGAATATTCTGAGGATCAATGACTGCATTAGTCCAAGTGTTCTTTGTCTGATGTTCTTTGCAGATTAAGTGCTGATCTGACCCAGGATCAGTCCAGGTGTGGAGTGTGTGAGCAGGTACTGAGGGACCCAGTCATCATCACCTGTGGACACAGTTTCTGCAGGCAGTGCATCAGCAGCTACTGGGAGCAGCCTGGACTACCAGGAGACCAAGTCTGTCCCCAGTGTGGAAAGACCTGCAGAACCCAACCTCCTCTACAGCCTCCTCTGGATGAACACACAGGCCTGATCAACAGCAGAAGACACCTGCACACTGAACATACACCAGGCAGAAAGATGGAACTAGGTGAGTAGAGATTTTGGCTTTTTACCTTTTTTTATTGATTTTATCAGTTTTTCTGAAAAGTAAACAAATGTTATCAAACTGAACAATGGCAGATAATTGTATTTATATATATAGGCCTATTTGTAGTATGTTTATGTGTATGAATACATTCAGTATTTTTTATTATTGACTTTCATTGTTACTTTTTTGATGACTTGTTTTGTCATTTTTAAACAGACAAAAACCTGAGGAGAGTTATAAAGAATCACAAAGCCAGTCTGAAGAGGAGGTTTGAGAACATATCTGAAGGCATCATCAAACAAGAAGCTGAGATTCTCCTCAATGAGATCTACACAGAGCTCTACATCACAGAGGGAGAGAGTGAAGGGGTGAATAAGGAACATGAGGTTTGGCAGGTAGAGTCAGCATCCAGATCTCAAACCACAGAAGACACACCAATCGACTGCAATGACATTTTCAAGCCCTTACCTGGACAGGAGAAGCACATCAGAACTGTGATGACCAAAGGTGTTGCTGGCATTGGAAAAACAGTCTCAGTGCAAAAGTTCATTCTTGATTGGACAGATGGGGTAGCCAATCAGGATGTAGATTTTATGTTCCCCCTTTCTTTCCGTGGGCTGAATTTAGTCAAGGGTGATCAGTACAGTCTTCACAGGCTCCTGCTGGACTTCCACCCTGAGCTGAAGAAGCTGAATGATGGTGAAGGATACAAAGACTGTCAGGTTGTGTTCATCTTTGATGGTTTGGATGAGAGTCGGTTGACTCTGGATCTGGAACAGAACAGTAAGTTGTCTGATGTGAAACAAACATCATCAGTGGATGTTCTGATGATGAGCCTCATTCAGGGAACTCTGCTTCCCTCTGCACTCATCTGGATAACCTCACGACCAGCAGCAGCCAGTCAAATTCCTGCTCAGTACATTGACCAGGTGACAGAAGTACGAGGCTTCAATGACCCACAGAAGGAAGAATACTTCAGGAAGAGAATTGGTGATGAGAGTCAGGCCAACAGAATCATCTCTCACATAAAGGCATCCAGAAGTCTCCATATTATGTGCCACATTCCAGTCTTCTGTTGGATTGCAGCCACTGTACTTCAGCAGATGTTTGGACTGGACAACACCCAAGAAATTCCCACAACTCTGACTGAGATGTTCATACAATTCTTGCTGATCCAGACAACTCGAAAGGATCAAAAATATCAAGAAAGACAAGAAACAGATAAGAAGAGGCTCTTGGAATCACAGAAAGAAATACTACTGAAGCTGGCAGAACTGGCTTTCAAGAGTCTAGAGAATGGCAACCTCATGTTTTATGAGGAAGACCTGAGAGAGTGTGGCATTGATGTCAGTGAAGCCTCAGTGTATTCTGGCATGTGCACTGAGATTTTCAAGACAGAATCTGTGGAATCTCAACAGAAGAAGGTCTACTGCTTTGTGCATCTTAGTGTCCAGGAGTTTCTGGCAGCTGTGTTTGTGTTTCACTCGTATTTGGCTAAGAACCTTGAAGCTCTGAAATCCCTCATCAGTGATGAGCAGAGAGATGAACTCAATCCATCATTTTTATCTTCTCTTCAATCAGCACTAGGATTAAAAGACAACTTACATGTTTTACTTAAGAGTGCAGTTGATAAGGCTTTGGAGAGCCAGAACGGACACCTGGATCTCTTCCTTCGCTTCCTTATGGGAATTTCTCTGGAGAGCAATCACAGACTTCTGCAAGGTCTACTGAGCCGCACACACAACAGCTCAAATAGCATCAAGAAAACATGTCAGTACATGAGAAAGCTCAACAGAGAAGGTCTCTCTCCTGAACGATGCATCAATCTTTTCCACTGCTTATTTGAAATGAAGGATGATTCCATGCACAATGAAATTCAAAAATACTTGTCATCACCAAAGAACATCACACAGAAGTTGTCTCCTGCCCACTGTTCAGCACTGGCCCACATGCTTCTGATGTCTGAGGATGTGCTGGATGAGATTGACCTGAAGAAATACAACACATCAGATGAGGGACGCAGGAGACTGATCCCAGCTGTGAGGTGCTGCAGAAAGGCACGGTGAGTTTCTGATGGAGAGACTGTGCTAACTATAGCGACTAAAAATAATGTTAAGTCACTAGTCTACTACTAGCTGGGGTGAACCCAGACTAACCTGTTCTTTGACAGACTGGGATCTTTTCCAGGGCCCGTATTCACAAAGAATTTTAAGGCTAAAAGTAGCTCCTACCTGCCGAATTTAGGAGAAACTCCTAAAAAAAATGGGTGTGTCCCTCATAATTTTAGGACTCCTAATTCTTTTGACTAAGTAACTCACAAAGCATTTGAGCCCTAAAAGTAGCACCTAAGTCTGGGACAGCTTGAAAAAAGTCGAGAGGACGCCTAACTCACTAAGACCTATTCACAAACAATCCTAAGGTGCTTTTTGTGGCATTTCAAGTCACGATGCCGATGTTTTGAAATGAACAGGAGCTGTCAATGGTGAGGGAATAATTGTTCATAGTAATTAAGGGATGCAATAATGCCACCAACAACCAAAACCATTCATTGCATGTAACCTAAATGTAACGTTTTATTGTGAATCAAATTGTTTCTCCTCTTTGCCAATGTAGGCCTATGTGTCTTCTTAAAGATTAATTTAAAACCTGTTGCAAAGATACTGCTTCAAACTGCAAAGATAGGCCTACTGTATTTCATTATGCTACTAGGCTATTTTTTTGTCTTACTCTTTATTCATTTAGGCCATTTATTAATCATCGTGCATCCTTCACAGCACTTGTGTAGTGCACGCATTCTCACCAGCAAAGACCTGCCAATCAAGATGGTCACTTCAATCAAGGTTGTGCATGAGTAATGATGTCAACCATAACAACAGAGCTAGAGTTAGGAGTTGTCACTTTTCCTAACTAAGAGTAGATCTGAAAGCCTTTGTGAATATTTTTAAGAGAAAACTCCTAGGTGTAAGTTTTTAGGCCTACAATGCACAATTATTCCCTTTTTCAATTGAGAGCTCCTGGAACCGTAACATCGCAACGTGACGTGAAATGCCACAAAAAGTGGCTTAAGATTGTTTGTGAATAGGTCTTAGTGAGTTAGAAGTCCTCTCGACTTCTTCTAAGCTGTATAATACCCAATGTGTAATACCCATTTTATAAGTATCTTTACTGTTTTAAAAATGCAAGATGGTGTACACTTGATATATTTTGATGTTATGAAGTGGGAAATTCCATCTTCATTACAGGATTGTGGTTGATGGTGTGGCATAAATAAATTGCTTATATGTATACAGTGTGTGTGTGTGTGTGTGTGTGTGTGTGTGTGTGTGTGTGTGTGTGTGTATGTACAGTATGTGTATGTGATTTGGCATGGGAATGGTCTGCGAAAGATCACTTGATTGTGTTGATTTATCGGGGCACATTGTATCCCTAACATTTATCCATCTCTGCAATATTTTGTCTTCATTTGTGTTGTTATGCAGACTTGCTGAATGCAAACTCTCAGAGAAGTCCTGTGGAATTGTGGCTGCTGTTCTACAGTCACCAAACTCCCTGACAGAGCTGGACCTGAACCACAACGACCTGGGGGATTCTGGAGTTCAGCTTCTCTCTAAGGGACTGTCTAGTCCTAACTGCAAAATGCAGACATTAAGGTTGGTGTTAGACATGTCTTTGTAAAGTATTATTATTAGTACTAGTGTGGCACATTATGGTTTGGTTGGTGTTTTATGTGTCTTAAGGCCTGTCCACGCCAAGTCAAATATTTCGGATGAAATTCACACAAAATTAAGCAGGTTAATAAACACAGTTATTCTAATTAGTCTGTACTCACTGAGGACGAAATGAAAATGAAAAAAAAAAATGCAATAATAAAAAAAAACATTCAAAACTGTCTCGTTTGATGTGAAATTTCGTATGCAATAGAGTTCCTGACCAATTAAATAATGGCTTTTTAGGGTTCCTATGTCAGCGATGTCATAAGTAGAATGACAAGCAGAAAAGGCTGACACAATGTATGATATTGTATTGTATGATATTGTATATGAGATATGTCTCATTAGGCCTATATGCCAAAGTCACAAAGAATATACGTTACATCAGACTTTCTCAGGTGTTCAAGAGTGAGAACTTCACCACAGACAGCTTTCCCCACCTCTTACCTTCTAACCATCATATCACATAGGGACGTCATTAGACCTATTTTGGGGGGGCTGAAGCCACCCTAAGATGATCAAAAGCCCCCTAAAAATATATAGTAATAATATATGCGTCCAAATTTACATCCATTATTATTTGTTGAATAGCTCACGAAGTACTTATCTCACATAAATCAAGATGTCAAACAAAAGAGCGGAACCGGAGCTTTCCAGTGATATTAGCGGCTAGGTGCTGTGAAAAATGGTTCGCGTGAAAATTAACGTTGGGCATATATGACATTTCATCATATTTGCATTCACAGCTGTTACGCCCCTCTGCTCACCCACTGGCCCTGCAGTGACAGTGCAGCAGCCTTTGGGTGGTGCATGGGCAAAATCAGCTTAATTGTGTACACCTGAAGGTGTGGATAAGAAGCTTCTGAGTTGACCTTCAGAGGCTAGTTAATTTGGTAGGTCCAGGAATTGCTTTCCGGGTTAAGGTACCACACTGCTTTTTGACAAAACAAACATACTCACCACCCTTTTTGTCTTGAATTTTTGATTTATGTGCTCCCGAACGAGCCCCCACATGTTACCAAACCAAGGCTCGTAGTTGGCGTGGTAACATAAATGGGAGACCAAACGAGGATAAAGTATTTACAACAGTAATTTATTAACGTAAATAAGTAAATAATAGAAGTAGGCTAATCAATATAAATGTAGTGGTGAGAAGAATAGAATGTGGTGCGACTCAGTCAAGTGTGATTAATAATCCAACACAACAAAAGCGACGCCTGGAGAGAGGACCCTCTGCCCCTGCGAGGTAGCCCTATATAGGTGCAGGTCCATCAAGTTGATTGGGGCACTTGACCGGGACACCTGCACAACTCCCAACCTGCGACACAAACAAGAACAGCCTACAATATCAGTCCCCGCAGACTTAGGTGCTATTTTAGGTCTAAAATGCTTTGTGAATTACTCTTAGTCAAACAAATTAGGAGTCCTAAAATTACGAGTGACACGCCCATTATTTTTAGGAGTTTCTCCTAAATTCCCTAGTTAGGAGCTACTTTTAGCCTTAACATTCTTTGTGAATATGGGCCCAGACTGACCTGCAGAGCAAATTCAATGTTAGTCTGGGTTCATGTGTGAAGATGCACTACACTGTTTTAGAACACAGTTTTATTTGAATGAGCTTTTGCAAATGTGCTTGTCAGTAATAGTCTGCAGGGGTGGGTAATTGGTTAATTGGGCCACACCCACTCTGGGACACTTTAAAGGGGTTTTGGTTTATGGCAGAGATTTGTACATTGATGTGTAATACCCATTTTATAACAGTTTGTTAAATTAAAAACAAGTATCTTTACTGTTTAAAAAATACAAGATTGTGTGATGTATTATGTGATTTGGCATGGGAATGGTCTGCGGCACATTGTATCCCTTACATTTATCCATCTCTGCAATATTTTGTCTTAATTTGTGTTGTTATGCAGACTTGCTGAATGCAAACTCTCAGAGAAGTCCTGTGGAATTGTGGCTGCTGTTCTACAGTCACCAAACTCCCTGACAGAGCTGGACCTGAATCACAACGACCTGTGGGATTCTGGAGTTCAGCTTCTCTCTAAGGGACTGTCTAGTCCTAACTGCAAACTGCAGACATTAAGGTTGGTGTTAGACATGTCTTTGTAAAGGATAATTGTTAGGACTAGTGTGGCACATTATGGTTTGGTTGGTGTTTTATATGTGTTTTAAGGCCTGTCCACACCAAGTCCAATTTTTCAGATGAAATTCACACAAAATTAAGCAGGTTAATATACACAGTTAATTTAATTAGTCTGTACTCACCCAGGACGGAATTTGTTGCAATGAAAAAAAACATTCGAAACTGTCTCATTTGATGTGAAATATCGTATGCGATAGAGGTCCTGACCAATCAAATAATGATTTTGCAGGGTTCCGATGTCATCAATGTCATGGTTTTGAAAGTGGTGTGGCCGCCCGGCCGTGCGAGACAGAATAGTGGGTCAACCAATTGGAACAAAGCAGTCAGACGCAGAGGTTGCAGTGAAACAAACTTAGGAATTTATTTATAATGTGTGGGGAAAGGGGATGGGGAGCAGAGTTCAACCTAAGTCTTCTGTGCTGGACTGAGGCAGTCAGAGGACTTGTGTCGGCTTCTGAGACAAAGGAGAGAGAGAGAGACACAGGACAACGATAGTGTAGCCCTATTGGTTGTCTTGGTGGGTTGTTCACGGTTCTTCAGGCCCTCTTTCCTGTTCCAGCCGTCGTATCTTCCAGCAGCACAATTCCTTCAGCCACGTTCCACTTCAGCTCCGTTCCACTTCAACAAAATCACAACACAACGTTCCACAATGGGCAAACAGGTTACTTCTGAAAGGGGTGGCCGTAAGCCCTTACCCTGAGACTGGCTTTGACCTCTGGTCTCCACTCTTCTTAAGCTCAAGCCAGTCTGCCTGAGGTTTGTCCTGTTGAGCTTTAAAAAGGCAGCTACTTGCCTGATTAACCCTCTGCACCTGGCCAGAGGCAGGCACAGACACCTGGGGGGCGGAGCTTCCTAACGCACGGCTCTTAGGTAGTACCGCCCATCCAATACTATGCCTCTCATCTGCCTTTGCTGACCTGTCTGTAGCCATGTGGGGCACTGATCCCCGACAGAGCCCTCACAGTGGGATGAAAAAGTTACTAAAAAGGCTACAAGCAGTCATAACAGTTCAGTGTAGTAAAGTTAAGTCGTACAGTCACTGAGGTCGATAGTCGCGTATCGTAAAACATGCTAATTACCAACCAATTATTTTGAAAATTCTAAAACAACTATGTTTTTTAACACTTCAAAATAACATTTGATAAATGATCCTTACATTTTTCAGTAACCATAGGTGTGTAGATTTGAACAAAATCTAGTTTGGTTCTTACCGGGACTTTTACTGCCTGAAATATCCAATTTTTTTTACCACGCTCGGAGTTTAGTGCTGGGCTGGTGGGTACCTATTCCCAACACACGGTTAGCCTGAGAATTCATGTCACAATTCAAAATTCCACTGGAGCTCCAAGCAGATTTGTACACACAGCCTTACAAGACTGATACACTTATGGTGTGGGTGCTTGCGTTTCTTTAGGAATCCGTCTTGGTTTGTATAGAAATGAATATTAAGTGACACATACACGTAAGAGGTTGGTCATACGGGACGGTTGGTAATACGTGACGTTCCAATATTCTTTTCAGGACGTGGCAGTTGCTTGAGGGAAGTTAACTTTCACGTTAACGTTGAAGTCATTTGGTGGCTAAAGCGGTAACTGCAAGTGCTAAATAGATCAGCAAGAGAGTATTAACACATTCCGGTACAAACATCTTGGGAGCTGTTTACTGTCGATTGGGAAGGACAGAGAAGAGGGAGTGTCTGCCCTAGTGAGACGTAGTTAGCGTTAACGTTACAACTTGGTGGACTTTGGAAAAGCCTTGAGTGGAAACCGTTAGCCTGGAAGAAGCTCACCGCGCGCGTAGCCAACTTTCCCTACTCAACAGCGATTCTCAGGGCAACGGTCGCCTCGCGTCTTGCCTGCCCACCAGTGACCAGTCTCCGCTGCTGGTCCTGCTAAGAGGTGTGTTGTGTTTGTGTCGCCTGAAATGTACTGTAGCCTACGGTTTGCTTTACACATTCTTTTAGCGACCTAGTGGAACAGTCAACGTAGACTAAACCTAACACGTAGACTAGTTAACAAGGAGTATTTTTCTTGAAAGAAAAGTCGATCTCCATGGACTGAACCTGATGGGCTCAACCGATTGTGTTTCGTGGTTCGACTGCACTGCACTGGCCTACAGTATATCATATGTGACGTGTTAAGTATACATCTTCACTCCGGGATTTCATGACGTATCTGGTGTGTACAGGCTTTTAATTATAAAATAACCCCCCCCCCCCCCCTCTCTCTCTCTCAGACTCAGCAAGTGTGGTGTATCAGCTGAAGGTTATGTTTGTCTGGCTCTGGCTCTGATGATAAACCCCTCCTGTGTGAAGGAACTGTACGTGAACAACAATCATTCTGGAGGATCAGCACAGAAGCTGTTATCTGCTACACTGGAGGATCCTCACCGCAAAGTTGAAACACTTCAGTATGTAATCTAGAGAACCAGAAACATCAAGTTGTAATCTGGATTTATTTGTTTATTTAAATGTTATGTGTTTGTTTATTTATTTATATACATACATACATACATACTTACCAGGGTAGGAATTTCATGGCGGCCACCACGGCCATGACCGTCGATGCCCCTTGCGTTTGCCGTGAGGCCCCTTTGAAAATCAGAGGTTTACAGGCCACAGTGGCCTTGGTGTGCCCCCTTCTTTCAATATTTTGCTTTGCGTCAGACTAATAGCTATTTTTATTTAGCCTATAGCCTGTCAAAATAATCTTAGCATTCACAGCGCAAATTAATTTTGTATTTTACGCAGTGGAGTGACAGTGCACGGCAAGAAAGAAAGTGCGTCCAAAATCACCCATTCTTCTCAGTTGAACTGCTCCCGAAGTAGCCTACTCATCACACAGACATCAGAAGTATCACATCACATGAAAGAGCTTTTTTTCAGCTTTTAAACGATGTGAGCTGCTAATTGCTGTGGTGAACGGTTTGCAAGGAAAGTAAATATTATAAGGGTAAGGCTATTTGCACCCCTGGTACAATTAGCAGCGTATGCTATTCATACCCTGGTGCAATTAGAAGTGAATTATATTCATACCCCGGTGCACACAGCAATGTGTCCTATTAGTACCCCGTCTGGTACAAATATCAATGTATGCTATTCGTACCCCGGTGCACACAGCAATGTGTTGTTCTATTAATACCCCGTCTGGTACAAATATGTATGCTATGTGTACCAGTGTATTTATTCTGGCATATTGATCACACAATGTAATAACTAGATGTACCGTTCAAAATATGACCGCCCCCCAGTCCAGCACATTTTTTCCACAAAAATAAGTCACGCTTGTCAAATTGTGTTCATTTCCTACTTTGTTCCTTTTTTGTGTGTTTGTAATTGAGTGTGTGCAGAGTGTGTGGTTGTTTTTGTGTATATGTGTTTTTGTGTGTGTGTGTGTGTGTGGGTGCATGTGTGTGAGGGTGTGTGTGTGTATGTATGTGTGTTTTTGTGTTTGTGTGCGTGTTGTGTGTGTCGTGTGTGTCCATGTACTGTATGTGTGTGTGTGTGTGTGTGTGTGTGTGTGTGTGTGTTTATGTGTCTTTGTGTATGTGTGTTTTAATGTGTTTGTGTGTGTGTCTGTGTGTGTGTGTGTGTGTGTGTGTGTGCGTGTGTGTGTGTGTGCGTGTGTGTGTGTCTTTATGTATGTGTAGATAAATATGGCAAATCAGGGAACCACCTACTCTTTGCGATAAGTGCCATGCAATCTTTAACAATCATGGTGAGTCAGGACCTCAATTTAACATTCATGCAAAGGAAAACGTCTCCTGCAGTACAGTGTCCCTGTCACTGCAATAGGACATTGGGATTGATATTTGTTTGGTGGCTTTTGGCCACAGGGAAGAGTGCCACCTACTGGCCAGCCACCAACACCACTTCTAGCAGGAACCTACTCTTGCAAGGAGGTTTCTTATCCAAGTACTTACTAAGCCTGCTTAGCTTCAGTAATTCTGCTAGACAAAAAGTACCAAAACATGATTAGTTCATAGATTTCACATGTAAAATACATTTTATACAACCCCACCCCCATCTTGCCTGTTCATAATTCTGAGAAATTCTTGAATTATGTGCATGTACGTGTTTATGTGTGTGTGTGTGTGTGTGTGTGTGTGTGCATGCATGCATGTGCTTGTGGCTTGTGGGTGTGCCTGTGTGTGTGCATGTGCATGCATGCATACATATGTCTACTGTGTGTGTATGTGTTATACGTATATTTACTGTGAATGTATGTGATCACTTGATTGTGTTGATTTATCGGGGCACATTGTATCCCTTACATTTATCCATCTCTGCAATATTTTGTCTTTATTTGTGTTGTTATGCAGACTTGCTGAATGCAAACTCTCAGAGAAGTCCTGTGGAATTGTGGCTGCTGTTCTACAGTCACCAAACTCCCTGACAGAGCTGGACCTAAGTCACAACGACCTGGGGGATTCTGGAGTTCAGCTTCTCTCTAAGGGACTGTCTAGTCCTAACTGCAAACTGCAGACATTAAGGTTGGTGTTAGACATGTCTTTGCAAAGTATTATTATTAGGACTAGTGTGGCACATTATGGTTTGGTTGGTGTTTTATGTGTCTTAAAGGAGAATTCCGTTGTGATATTGACCTAAAGTGTGTTGAAACATGATACCGAGTGTGAACGTATGTCTCATAGCCCATCTCGGCTTGTCCCCTGCACTCCAAAATCTGGCGCTAGTTAGCCGATGCTAACAATGGTGGTGCTCCGGCATCGGCCTAGCCATGCAAATAAATCACTGTTTTACACCATTTACGAGGCTCAATGTATCTCCACACTTCATTGGTAGACTTCCGAGGGCCCTGACATTTAAAACGAGACATTGAGAACTTTGAAAAAGCACTGGTAGTTTACTTACAAGACGATTTATACAGACATGTCCTTCACGAAGTTTAGCGTTTGCAGCCATCTTGAATTTAGTCACGATAAGTCGAGCGACGAGTAAGAATGAACAGGTATGATAAGGGATCAGATTCCAAAAATAATTCCGTGGAAATGCATGGATTCCAGTTGCTGCTACTGGAAGAAACTGGAATCCATGCATTTCCACAGAATTATTTTTGGAATCTGATCCCTTATCATACCTGTTCATTATTACTCGTCGCTCGACTTATCGTGACTAAATTCAAGATGGCTGCAAACGCTAAACTTCGTGAAGGACCTGTCTGTATAAATCGTTTTGACATCGACATACGTTCACACTCGGTATCATGTTTTAACACACTTTAGGTCAATATCACACCGGAATTCTCCTTTAAGGCCTGTCCACACCAAGTCAAATATTTCGGATGAAATTCACACAAAATTAAGCAGGTTAATAAACACAGTTATTCTAATTAGTCTGTACTCACTGAGGATGAAATGAAAATGAAAAAAAAAGCAATAATAAAAAAAAAAACATTTAAAACTGTCTCGTTTGATGTGAAATTTCGTATGCAATAGAGTTCCTGACCAATTAAATAATGATTTTATAGGGTTCCTATGTCAGCGATGTCATAAGTAGAATGACAAGCAGAAAAGGCTGACACAATGTATGATATTGTATTGTATGATATTGTATATGAGATATGTCTCATTAGGCCTATATGCCAAAGTCACAAAGAATATACGTTACATCAGACTTTCTCAGGTGTTCAAGAGTGAGAACTTCACCACAGACAGCTTTCCCCACCTCTTACCACCTAACCATCATTTCACACAAGGACGTTGTTAGACCTATTTTGGGGGGCTGAAGCCACCCTAAGATGATCAAAAGCCCCCTAAAAATATATAGTAATAATATATGCGTCCAAATTTACATCCATTATTATTTGTTGAATAGCTCACGAAGTACTTATCTCACATAAATCAAGATGTCAAACAAAAGAGTGGAACCGGAGCTTTCCAATGATATTAGCGGCTAGGTGCTGTGAAAAATGGTTCGTGTGAAAATTAACGTTGGGCATACATGACATTTCATCATATTTCCATTCACAGCACACAGCGCTTCGTCCATCTCCACCCATTACTGTCGGTGGTATATCTCACAAACTCAACGCAGGGTAAATTATATAGGCTATCAGGATAAACAGCAGACCTTACCGAACACGATGATATGAAGCATTCTATTGTACAGTAGCCGTTTCCGAGTTTTGAAATTGCAGCAAATTTCTACATGGTATCCAACTTTGGGCTGAAATTCTAATGTAGCCTAATAGCAGCCCAAAATAATGAACTTGCTTTCCATATCAAAGAATCAAAAGTTGATCATGGCATGCACAGATCAACTGTGCTTTTGAATAGATATTTCTACCAGCATGCTCTAGGTGACATGAATGCAACAATCATGAGACACAAAGTATTTTCACTTGACATAAAGGCTGACATAATATATATATATATATATATATATATATATATGCATGTCTGATCACATCATATTTTCCCAGATATGGGTAGCCTGTTGTCTTGAAAAAGATATAGCCTAGCATAATAGAGGGCCCTTACAATGACCAAAGACCTTAGTAGTAAAATTACACTGAAAATAGCCTAGGCCTCAAAGGACTAATTTGATATTTTACAGTAGGTACTATTAATTGAAATCCCTAACTTCACAACAGTTCATGAAATGTGGGGTGATGACAGCCACCACCCCTGCCACTGGCAAGATAGGCCTACAATATCAGTCCCCGCAGACTTAGGTGCTATTTTAGGTCTAAAATGCTTTGTGAATTACTCTTAGTCAAACAAATTAGGAGTCCTAAAATTACGAGTGACACGCCCATTATTTTTAGGAGTTTCTCCTAAATTCCCCAGTTAGGAGCTACTTTTAGCCTTAACATTCTTTGTGAATATGGGCCCAGACTGACCTGCAGAGCAAATTCAATGTTAGTCTGGGTTCATGTGTGAAGATGCACTACACTGTTTTACGACACTGTTTTATTTGAATGAGCTTTTGCAAATGTGCCTGTCAGTAATAGTCTACAGGTGTGGGTAATTTATTAATTGGGCCACACCCACTCTGGGACACTTTAAAGGGGTTTTGATTTATGGCAGATATTTGTACATTGATGTGTAATACCCATTTTATAACAGTTTGTTAAATTAAAACAAGTATCTTTACTGTTTAAAAAATGCAAGATGGTGTACACTTGATGTATTTTGATGTTATGAATTGGGGAAATTCCATCTTCATTACAGGATTGTGGTTGATGGTGTGCCACAAATAAATTGCTTATATGTATACACTTGTCCTCTTATAACATTACAAATCTTCAGGTGTGTGTGTGTGTGTGTGTGTGTGTAATACATGTTCACTTCAGTTCAGTTCATCTTTATTTATCATTTTGCCCAGGTACTGGTACATGTGCATTGGAAGTCTTGTCAGGTCTCACAGCGCGTGTGTGTGTGTGTGTGTGTGTGTGTGTGTGTGTGTCTGTGTGTTTGTGTGTGATTTGGCATGGGAATGATCTGCGAAAGATCACTTGATTTTGTTGATTTATAGGGGCACATTGTTTCCCTTACATTTATCCATCTCTGCAATATTTTGTCTTTATTTGTGTTGTTATGCAGACTTGCTGAATGCAAACTCTCAGAGAAGTCCTGTGGAATTATGGCTGCTGTTCTACAATCACCAAACTCCCTGACAGAGCTGGACCTAAGTCACAATGACCTGGGGGATTCTGGAGTTCAGCTTCTCTCTAAGGGACTGTCTAGTCCTAACTGCAAACTGCAGACATTAAGGTTGGTGTTAGACATGTCTTTGTAAAGGATTATTATTAGGACTCGTGTGCCACATTATGGTTTGGTTGCTGTTTTATGTGTCTTAAGGCCTGTCCACACCAAGTCCAATTTTTCGGATGAAATTCATACAAAATTAAGTAGGTTAATAAACACAGTTATTCTAATTAGTCTGTACTCACTGAGGATGAAATGGAAATGAAAAAAATGCAATAATATAAAAAACATTCGAAACTGTCTCGTTTGATGTGAAATTTGGTATGCAATAGAGTTCTTGACCAATTAAATAATGGCTTTTTAGGGTTCCGATGTCAGTGATGTCATAAGTAGAATGACAAGCAGAAAAGGCTGACACAATGTATGATATTGTATATGAGATTTTACGTTACATCAGACTTTCCCAGGTTTTCAAGAGTGAGAACTCCACCACAGACAGCTTTCCCCACCACCTAACCATCATTTCACACAAGGACGTCGTTAGACCTATTTTGGGGGGGCTGAAGCCCCCCTAAGATGATCAAAAGCCCCCCTAAAAATATATAGTAATAATATATGCGTGCGTATTCACATCCATTATTCTCTGCTGAATAGCTCACAGAGTTAGCCTAGAAATCTAGACGCACCCTAGCGGCGGCAAATTAATTTGCTCAGCCTGTACGTCTAGTATCAAACCATAGGGATTTCTATTGGCTGACGCCGTGGACGTCATCCAATCACAGCGCTCTATTATGTTAGAGAGTCTTAAGGCGGGCTTAACAGGATAACGACAGTCCTGCAACGGTGAACAACAAGGAAGGTGGCTATGGCGAACAAAGAGCGGTTGTTTGAATCGGCGTTGGCGTCAACTTTGGAGGAGTTGGACTTGTGCTTTTCTTTGAAAGTTGAGCAACACAATGCATTTAAGTCATTCCTTTTGAAGAAGGATGTATTTGCCGTTTTGCCGACCAGATACGGCTATGGTCGTAGCGCTGGCCTATTGCATGCCTAGGCAGTTTGAAAGACAATTCTCTGCCCGCCCCTTGGATTAAGCGAGGTGAATGGCTCGATTCCAGACTATACATTTCAATGGTATAGGATGGCCCGCCAGGCTAAGTCTCTGAGGCTATGCCCTCTGCTTCTTAGCAGACTTTTAACATAGCCTGTGCATGTGTTATGTAACTGGAGTTGATTTATGTTTTATGTAATGGGATAAATATTATTTATGTATGGATTTCTATGCAATGTCACAAAAACATGCGTGCGCAACAATGCTCTCCATGAAAAGAATAAAATGAGTTTTTGTGCTGAAAACTGCACCAATTCGAAATCACGATGGCTAGATTGTTCAATATCGGAATGCATGTCTTCGCCAAAAATGACAAAATACGATGTTATATTAATAATGCAAATGAACGGCAAACTCTGAAATATAGTCTGAGATGAGATGTTATTATCATTGAGACAACAGGGGTATACAAAAAAATCTGATTGTAGCTTACAGCAGCCGACTATTAAGTTTATAACGTTGTGGACGGCCACCAAGCGTCTTCTGCCCCACGGCTGCGCGCGCATCTAGTTTTGTTGTTAAACGAGCACTCGCGCGCATCTAGTTTTGTTGGGTCGCACTCGCAGTCGCTGCCTAGCAACTGGGACAGTTGGAAAACAGAGAAGACATGAAGCTACACGGTTTTGATAGTGGGATGAAAAAGTTACTAAAAAGGCTAACGTTACAAGCTGTCATAACAGTTGAGTCTACTGTAGTAAAGTTAGGTCGTACAGTCACTGAGGTCGATAGTCACGTATTATTATGACCGCCGCTAGCGAAGCTAGCGAAGCGGTCATATAGGGATTGTCAAAGTTTTTTTTTTTTTTTTTTTTTTTTTTTTTCCCCGTCATCTACTTCCTGAAATTTTGGTCAACGATACCCGGGGCACCGAAACACCGGGGCACATGAAATTTGGTGGGTATGTAGCCCCACTAGACTTTTACGGAAAAATTTCGTTTGGTCCCCGGGGGCCACTCCCCCTCCGCGCTGGGCCCCCCGAAACCCAAAAAATGCAGTTTTTCCTCAATAACTACCTGAACCGTGGCACCGAGGATGAAGACATTTTTATGGTATGTTGGTCTCAAGGGCCCACATCAACTTAGCCCATAATCACTCATTTGTGATTTGCACCCCCCCGGTAAAAAATGAAAATGCAATATCATTCTGCTTTAATCGCCCCTCTCTTCAGTAAAGACGTTCAGAACTGCACCAAATTTTATGTGTATGATTAACCTGACATTCTCTGGGGGTATGCCAAGTTTCGTAGAATTTCATCCATGGGGGGGTCTAAAAAATTAAGTTATGTGTACATTTAGTGTCTCTACACTCATTGGCCTGTAGATGGTGGTGCACACATATACACATGCACACACACACACACAGGCACCCACATACTATCGGTATTAGAACGGCCGATACATAATTACAAATTCAGTAGGATTAAAAGAAAGCCAAAATAAATATTCATCATCATCATCATGGCTGCATTTCCAGTATTGGCGATAAGTAGTCGTTTGTCCACTAGATGGCGCATCGTTGCTACATCTCCATTTAAACCAGATGTTTTAGAGCGCACGTTGAGATGTATTCAGGGCAGGCCTACACATATTTGTTGCACGTGCTACAAAAATCATTCTTTGCGATGAATGATTTAGTACCAACGTTACAAGGGTCAGATACAGTTTTGCCTATGGCTATTCCGTGAGACTGAGGCGCTTTTTGTTTGTTCGAAGTGCGTGTTTAGGGTGTGAGAGGGGAGTCGATGTGCTTTGATTCCAGCTTGGTAGTTGTAGTCTATGCGATTAAAAAACACGTGTGTGTGATGTGAAGTATCCAAACAATGATAACGCTTTCATTATGGCTGCTTTAGCCACAGACCTTGAGCTACTGTACAGTGGGTTGGGTTCCGTTTAGAAGTGTCCACTTCATTCGCCCTTTCCGTGATTCACAGCTACGTGAAATGTATTACTGATATGCAAAACTATTAACTTTTTCGCCAAGAGGTGGCAGCTTGATACTGTAAGGTGTAAGCCATTGGTTCCAACGGAGATTTTATTTGGGTCGCCAGCATAGCCTAGCGACAATTTGTGTTGTGTAATAGGCCTAGCATAGGGCCTACCTTATATAGCTTATAGTTTGTTAACAGTCACGGTTTTGTCATAACTCCCTCTATGCATTTTTGCATTTAGAATAGCTCTAAAACCGGGGGGCGAACACGTCGCAGGGGGGGCGCCAGTGCGTGGATATCTCAATCGCAAAATTAAACAATATTTCTATCGGGCGCCTACCATGGACTAGGCTGGGTGAAAATCAAAAGATTGCGTCAAAAGATTGAGCTTAACCATTGACCTCATGGTTGCAAAATGCAGGGGAACATGAATCAGCATATTATTTGCACAAACAATAACGGAGAGTAGCTCTTCAACTTTGCCCGTTAAAATGAACAGTCTCGCAACGCATTTCATGAAGGCCCTTTGGACATGTCAGTTATTTGCACCACTGGGAAAAACGCCATTTTGTTTTAGACTACTGGTATTTCATTTGTGCATTGACAATTAAGCTGAATATCATTTGAACTAGATGACTAAACTTATGCATATGTAGAAGAAGAAACATTCACAAAAATCCATGACCTCTCTTCTTGATAGCTGTTGAAAACTGCATGGAACTGACAGGGATTGTTTTGTTTAATAATAAATAAATAAATACTGTAACGATTTGAAAGCGAACCTCACAGTTGTCCAATCAAAAGGTTTATTCACTGGGAACGAGAGCAGTGACACAGACAGACTTAGACCGACTTAGACCCAGAACACAATACACACGGGGCAGGTCAAGCAGACACACACTACACACATACAGGGGAGGTCGCAGCCCCCCACACAAAAGGGATCACACACGAGGGAGAACTAAAAGGAAAACATGTCACACTAAAGACGCTAACATTACACTTAAAACTAAGGAGAATAACGACATAAACCCCCCAAATGTTCGCTCTCGTATCCCAGGATCCCCTGCGCGGGAGAACGCGAACACTGTCTTTTGCGCCGACGTTACAATACATTATGCTGCTACCTTCTGCTTTTCCCAAATACAATGTAGCCTACAGGTGTACCTTTCATCAGTCCAGTTGCAATGGATGGACTGTGATGAACTGCCCTACTTGTGATTGTTTAGAGATTTTAAAGGTTTTATAACAATGTTACAGATTTTTTGGCCCAGAAACAAATCTATTCACCTTTGCAGCGCCAGTAGGCTACTTTGTGTGCGGAATGTGTGCAAACACACATTCCAAACAAGCATACACAAAAGTTTCAAGAGTGGGGAATGGAGTAGAAGATGGAGACAAATTCATTAATATGATTTATTTTCGCGGAATGGATGTGAAGGACTGAGCGGCGGTCATATTTTGTACCGCTACGCGGTACATCTAGTTTCAGTATGAGTCTGTTGAGTCGACATTGCGGAGGTAAGCAGTTAGTAGCTGGATGTGGCAGTTTGAGGGAAGACGTTAACGTTAGTTATTTGACTGAAGCGGTAAGTGCTAACGTTAGTGCTAACTAGATCAGCAAGAGAGTATTAACACATTCCGGTACAAACGTCTTGGGAGCTGTTTACTGTCGATAGGGAAGGACAGAGAAGAGGGAGGCTGCCATAGTGAGACTAAGTTAACGTTAACGTTACAACTTGGTGGACATTGGAAAAGCCTCGAGTGGAAACCGTTAGCCTGGAAGCTCATCGCTCGCGCAGCCAACCTTCCCAACTCAACAGCGATTCTCAGGGCAACGGTTGCCTCGTGTCTTCCCTGCCCACCAGTGACCAGTCTCCGCTGCTGGTCCTGCTAAGAGGTGTGTTGTGTTTGTGTGTCGCCTGAAATGTACTGTAGCCTACGGTTTGTTTTACACATTCTTTTAGCGACCTAGTGGAACAGTCAACGTAGACTAAACCTAACACGTAGACTAGTTAACACGGAGGATTTTTCTTGAAAGACACTCGTTTGAACGGCCATCACTAACGTTATCGTAAAGTCTGTCGGTCTCCATGGACTGAACTGATACATTGATGAACTCTTGTCACAGCAAAGTGTGTGTGTGTGTGTGCGTGTCTGTGCGTGCGTGCATGGATGGGATGGATGAGTGACCTGACCTGATGGGCTCAACCGATTGCACTGCGCTGGCTTACAGTATATCATATGTGACGTGTTAAGTTGAAATCTTCACTCCGGGGTTTCATGACGTATCTGGTGTGCACAGGGCTTTTAATTATGAAATAACCCCCTCCCCCTCTCTCTTTCTCTCTCTCTCAGACTCAGCAAGTGTGGTGTATCAGATGAAGGTTATATCTGTCTGGCTCTGGCTCTGATGATAAACCCCTCCTGTGTGAAAGATCTGTACGTGAACAACAATCATTCTGGAGGATCAGCACAGAAGCTGTTATCTGCTACACTGGAGGATCCTCACCGCAAAGTTGAAACACTTCAGTATGTAATCTAGAGAACCAGAAACATCAAGATGTAGTCTGGATTTATTTATTTATTTATTTATTTATTTATTTATTTATTTGTTTATTTATACATACTTACATTTACATAAGTCAGGATACATGGAATTGCATCCCTACTGCGTAATCTCCTACTCTGGAAATCCAGAGTTCTCGCGAGAGCACAATGGAATTGTCTCTGCGAGACACTCTGGCAATGAGCAGTGATGCACGTTACTTTTTCCCCTTGCATTCCGGGGAACCAGCTAAACTGATGAAGACAGTGCTGCAAGGTTGGAGGACAGTACACATTGGTCGTAGTGTTATCCGATTGCGTCAAAGTCCGAAATCATTCAGAGTAAACATGGTCTAGTGTTATCCAATTGCGTGCAGTGAGATTTTTAAATGCATGCTTGTTGCCGCCCCTGGAGTTGGGCCATTACATTGTTCGTGACCTTTAATCTTTCTAGATTACCAGGGTCTGGATTTTCCACACATCCACACAGAACAGAACATTTGATTTACAGATTTAAGCAAAAAACTTTATTCAAAAAACCTTTGAATTACAAAATACATTTCCTACTGTAGTGTCTCCATACACTAGAACAACAGTACATTTGATTGGCAGATACCATAATCAACGAAAAGCGGGAAACCCAGGAGTAAATGCGCTTCTAATGTAATTCTAGTGTTGTTTACAAGTAGGCTACAGTATGTGCCCTGTTACTGTTACTGCAGAAGGACTCTAGTCCTCACTACAGGCAACAAATGAATCATGAATCAATCAATAATCAGCAAATCTAAATGCAGCATCAACTGTTTAGACTGGTACCATTTTCTTTGCATTTCACTAAATTTTGTCGATTTGATTCAAAGTAACCTTGCATAGTGATATGTTGAGTTCTGTCATAATTCTGTCAAATGTCATTGCAGATTTGCTGACTGTAAACTCACAGATAAATCCTGTGAGATTGTTGCTTCAGTTCTACAATCACCAAACTCCCTGCTACAGCTGGACTTGAGTGACAATGATCTGGGGGATTCTGGAGTTCAGCTTCTCTCAAAAGGACTGTCCAGTTTTAACTGCAAAATACACACATTAAGGTGGGTATACATTTTATTATTATCTTAGATTTTCTGATTAGGGAGAAAAACCATGACAATATAACATCAATTGGTCAGAACCAAAAAGTAGCATTGAACATGCTGAACCTTATTGCTTATGCTTAGAGTTTCAAAATCTGTTTCTGGATTGGTCTAGTCCGTGACACATTATGTTACAATAAAGTAATATGGCACGAGTGAGAGTGGCATCAGTAGCAGATATCACCATGGCTGTTATTTGCAATCAGGCACGAGGCCAGAGGCCAAGTACAGTGTGTTTTACATGGTGCCTGAACATTTATTTAGAGCACTGGAGCAGTTCTGTAGTCTATTGATATTTTCTATCATTTTTAGAACTATTAATAATAATGCCTATTCTTAAAGTCCACTGCCCAACAATGTCATTTAGGTGCTGAATAGATATAGTGCTGATAGGAAGTTTTTTCAGTTAAATTTTGATAACTGTAAAAACAAATGTGTCTAACGAGGAGTGTGTACTAATTCAATAAATATCTCCTCCACACTTCGCATCACAGTCATGATATTCAATTTACTAGAGTCTCTCTCTCTCTCTCTCTCTCTCTCTCTCTCTCTCTCTCTCTCAGGCTCTCTGATTGTCTCATCTCAGAAAAGGGTTGTGGTTTTCTTGCTTCAGCTCTGTCTTCAAACCCCTCCCATTTAAAACTGCTTGATCTCAGCTACAATTATCCTGGAGAATCAGGACTGAAGCTGTTATCTGCTAGACTGGAGGATCCTGTCTGTAAACTGGAGATACTGAAGTATGTTCAGAAAGAACCCCCATTGTTGCACATTTAAACATTCAGCACGTTTTCATGCCAGGAATAAACCGTTTTGAATCAGTCTATTGCCCAAATTCCGTTTTTGTCAATATTCCGTTTAACCTGTTTTACAAGCAAGTAGAATGTCACATTTTGAGCGTATTGCTGTTTAACCCTAGGAAATAGGTTCCCAACGTCCTGACGTAAATCTCCACTGGTGGAATTCCCTCTTTTGGCTGCATAATACAACAGCTTCAGGGTCTTCCACCTATATTTCACTTGTTCAAGCGTACATCGATAGCCATCCTCATCAAGTTTTTAACAAAACTTTTTGAAAACGTCGCTATTACGACATTTTCTCCCGTCGATGAACTCCATGACGTGCATGATTGCAAGACATAAGTTTGTCTACTCGTCTTTCCAAAAGTGTGTGCGTTGTTTTGCCATGATTAGGAAAGTGCCTGAGAGACAATCGGTTCATGTTTTCCTAATTCTGTGGGAATTGAGCATGCGCAGGCCTACAACACTCTTCCTTCTGGGAGCATATTCCGTTTAAAGTGTTTTCATGACCCAATATTCCGTTTAAAACAGGCTTATGCTTTGGTTTATTAATAAACTGAATATGGCCTTTTTCGGTTTATTTCAATCAGAATGAGGTGTTTTACAAGACACACGCATATTCGGTTTATTCCCAATAAACTGATTTGAAACCGTTTATTTGCTGTATGGAACCGTGCTGATTGTCTCCATTTTGGAGACTATAGTTATTTCTTCATACCGAGCGTACCGGCCTATTTTCAAATGTGTATTATATTAGCTGCTTTACACTGAAATATATGTATTTCTTTGATGCAGCATGCAATAGTGCAAATATTTAGAGGTGCATTCAAATTCGCAGGCATAGCCAAATGTTAAGGAAACATCCGAGAAAGCATATTGACCATAAACATTCATGACTTTACCGAATCTGAACGCCTTTCAGATTCCATGCTGCAAGATTAACAGAAAGAGTTGCTTGTGTTGATGGTGGTCCCTGATCATGCATTAAATAATGGAGTTTCAATGTTGGCAAGTGCATTTGTTATTCAGAGATAGTACTCAGGTTGCTCACTAACTCTATCTAAGTACAGGACAGATAGTGCTGGGGCTTTTTACTTCATGATTGTCTCCTTCTGAGAACTAAAGGAGCCTTGAGGCGTGATTTATATATGGCAGCAGACTTTTCTGTGGGATAATAAATCACCTTACATTTCACAGGTGGCACAAATAGAAAATCAGCAGTGTTGACATCTGTCAAATGGTACATGTTTCTGACATTTTGCTTTTCTTACAGAACTGACCATGCTTCTTTAGACAGAGCACGACCACGTTTGCTGAGATGTAAGTTCTTTTTCTTTTTTATTATTGTTTATTGTGTTGGTAGATTGTGTGGTGGTAGATTGAGTAAGAGTGTGTGTGTGTGTTTATGTGTGTGTGTGTGTGTGTTGGTAGATTGGGTAGAAGTGTGTGTGTGTGTGTGTTTGTAGATTGAGTAGGTGTGTGTGTTGGTAGATTGAGTAGGAGTGTGTGTGTGTTTGTGAGTGTGTGTGTGTGTGTGTGTGTGTGTGTGTGTGTTGGTAGATTAAGTAGGAGTGTTTGTGTGTGTGTGTGTTAGTAGATTGGGTAGGAGTGTGTTTGTGTGGGTGTATGTGTGTTGGTAGATTGAGTAGGAGTGTGTGTTTGTGTGTGTGAGTTGGTAGATTGAGTAGGAGTGTGTGTGTGTTTGTGTGTGTGTGTGTGTTGGTAGATTGAGTAGGAGTGTGTGTGTGTGTGTGTGTGTGTGTGTGTGTGTGTTGGCTGGAAGATTGAGTAGGAGTGTGTGTGTGTTGGTAGTTTGAGTAGGAGTGTGTGTGTGTGTGTTTGTATGTCTATGTGTGTGCCTGTGGGTGGTGTGTGTGTGTGTTGGCAGATTGAGTAAGAGTGTGTGTTTGTGTGTGTGAGTTGGTAGATTGAGTAAGAGTGTGTGTGTGTTTGTGTGGGTGTGTGTGTGTTGGTAGATTGAGTTGGAGTGTGTGTGTGTGTGTGTGTGTGTGTGTGTGTGTGTTGGCAGATTGAGTAGGAGTGTGTGTGTGTTGGTAGATTGATTAGGCATGTGTGTGTGTGTGTGTGTGTGTGTGAGTTGGTAGATTGAGTTGGAGTGTGTGTGTGTGTGTGTGTGTGTGTTGGCAGATTGAGTAGGAGTGTGTGTGTGTTGGTAGATTGATTAGGCATGTGTGTGTGTGTGTGTGTGTGTGAGTTGGTAGATTGAGTAGGAGTGTGTGTGTGTGTACCTGTGTGTGAGTTGGTAGATTGAGTGTGTGTGTGTGTGTGTTGGTAGGTTGAGTAGGAGTGTGTGTGTGTGTTGGTAGATTGAGTAGGAGTGTGTGTGTGTGTGTGGATAGATTGAGTAGGTGTGTGTGTGTGTGTGTGTGTGTGTGTGTGTGTGTGTGTGTGTGTGTGTGTGTGTGTGGTTGGTAGATTGAGTAGGAGTGTGTGTGTGTGTACCTGTGTGTGAGTTGGTAGATTGAGTGTGTGTGTGTTGGTAGATTGAGTAGGTGTGTGTGTTGGTAGATTGAGTAGGAGTGTGTGTGTGTGTTGGTAGATTGAGTAGGAGTGTGTGTGTGTGTGGGTAGATTGAGTAGGTGTGTGTGTGTGTGTGTGTGTGTGTGTGTGTGTTGGTAGATTAAGTAGGAGTGTGTGTTCCCATTCCACCCACTCCTCTTGTCTGCATATGTGTGTGTGTGTTCCCCATATTCTGATGAGGATGTTCTCTCTGTATGTGTGTGTGTGTGTGTGTGTGTGTGTTGTTAAGGTGTGTGGGCGTGTGTTTGTATTGACATACTGTGTGTGTGTGTGTGTTTGTTTGTTTGTTTGTGTTGACATGGTGTGTGTGTGTTCTCATGTTATCTCTGTATGTGTGTGTGTGTTCTCATGTTCTCTCCTCTTGTCTGCAGATGCCTGTGATCTCACACTGGACCCAAACACAGCACACAGACGTCTCTCTCTCTCTGAGGGGAACAGAAAGGTGACACATGTGAGAGAGAAGCAGCCGTATCCTGAACACCCAGAGAGATTTGACTCCTGGGAGCAGGTGTTGTGTAGAGAGGGTCTGACTGGACGCTGCTACTGGGAGGCTGAGTGGAGTGGAGATGATGGAGCTGAGATATCTGTGGCCTATAAAAGCATCAAGAGGAAAGGGAGCAGTGATGACGTCATAATGGGATGGAATGCCAAGTCCTGGAGTCTGTTCTGCTCTCCTCACAGATACTCTGTCCAGCACAATAATAAAAACACTGACATACCTGCCCCCTCCTCCGGCTCCAGAACAGTAGGAGTTTACCTGGACTGGCCGGCCGGCACTCTGTCCTTCTACAGCGTCTCCACTGACACACTCACCCACCTGCACACGTTCCACTCCACATTCACTGAGCCCCTCCATCCAGGGTTTTATGTTTATTATGGCTCCTCAGTGTCCCTGCGCAAGATCACATGAGCTCCTCCAATAGGTACATCCACCATTTTTCTCTCTCTCTCTCTCTCTCTCTCTCTCTCTCTCTCTAATTCAGTGTGTGTGTGTGGTGTGTGTGTGTGTTTGTATGTTGTCTCTCTATTTCTCTTTCTTTCCCCCTCCCTTCTTTCCTCCCTCTCTCTCCTCCAACAGGTACATCCCCCCTCACTCTTCCTCTCTCTCTCTCTCTCTCTCTCTCTCTCTACTATCTACCCTCAGTCCCTTCGCTTCCTCTTTCTCTCTGTCTCTCATTCTCCTCCTTTGGGCTGATTTTCAGATTTGTGTGTGTGTGTGTGTGTGTGTGTGTGTGTGTGTGTGTGTGGTTTGTATGACACTGTAATGTAATACAGGCTTGTAGGCACAAGAAGCTCTTTTACAAACAACTTTAGTAAAGAGGGTATTTTTGCTTTGCATCAGATCTGGCATATCACACACATCAAGCTAATATAGCGTGTGTGTGTGTGTGCGCGTGTGTGTGTGTGTGTGTGTGTGGTTTGTTTAACACTGCTTTCTATTTAACAAACTGCCAAAATTCAGACTTAAATTCAAGTCAAGACACTCCAACATTCCACAGTAACCATGTAACCGTAGCAACATCCATTGTGATGCTTGATCTGTGGCCCTGGCAGTGTAGCAGGGCTTGTTGCTATGGCAATAGTTCCAGCTTTGGCCCATAGACAGTATGAAGAACTGCAGGAACACCAGTCACACACACTCCTGTTCATACACATGTGTAATGCTGAGATGCTGTTTAGATATTGATATGTATATTCAGTTATATAATTACTGTTCTGGTGAAACTAAACAAATGCTGATAATGCTTTCTTTATATTATGCTCTTCTCCTAACAAAATTAATGTGTGGATTATGAGAATGTTTCAACAACAACAATATGATGTATTCTGTTCTCCCTAAAGTTTAGTTATTTGTTGAATTTCTTTGAAAAAATATTTTCTGATCTGAGGTGTCAGTGGTTCTATACAGTATGTGTTGACATAAAACTTAAAATATGTAAATAAAATGTGTTTCTGACTTTAAATGTCTGAATAAAGATTCTGAAAGGAGATGTGATGAACCTGTTGTCAGTTGATTTGTTTCATTGTTTTCTATGCCATACCAAAACAGAATATATGTGATTTTTATTTTGTGATTTTTTTTTCTTTTCTTCAAACTTCCTTTTTCTGTAGTTGGACATGGCATGCATTGACCACCAAGATCATCTCTCTATTCAGTGCAACACTGTAACAGATTAGTGTAATGCAGTAGTATAATAACTAGGGCTGTCAAAATAACACATTAGCTTTGATTAATTAATTACAGAAATATTAAGGCATTAAAGAAAATAAAGCTGCTTAATCACATTTCGTGGTGACATTTGACACAGTGCAGTGTGGCTATAGTGACTGAAGGACGCAGACGAGAACGCTGCTTTGAATGAAACGTTTAGCCTACGTTTTAAAAAGAACGCCCAGTACAGACTAAAGGCCCGTACACACCGAGTCCGATTTTTCGGACGAAATATTCGCACGAAATTACGCAGCCTTTTAAACACATGCATTCGTATTAGTCTGTACACACCGAGGACTAAATTCGTTGCGATTAAAAACATTTTCGCAACGGTCTCATTTCATGCGAAATTTCGCATGCGAAAAACAGCTATTGACCAATCAAATAATGATTTTGCAGGGTTCCATTGATGTCACAATAGAACGACGAGCAGCTGATAGATTGGGTGATACTACTGCTCAGTGCTCACGATGACTAGTCTCCTTAATAGGTCTATATGCCAAAGTTACAGAGAGTTTACGTTACAGTAGACTCTCTCAGGTGTTCAAGAGTAGGCCTACTCCTGACGAACTTCTTACGTAGTGCAAACTCCTTACAGACAGCTTTGCCCACTTCTTACCACCGTCCCATTTTACACTCAACCAAAAATAATTAAATCTCACTAAAGACAGAGGGCTTCTCCCTGCACATATTTGCAATGAAAAAATACAACATGCATTCATGGAAATGGAAGTTTTAAGAATAGGTCATGATAGGCTATGCTGCTGACAACAGCATTATGTCCAGGGTTACCACTATCGTAATTTTGCCTCACATTTCCTGGTGCGTTAACTTTGCTTTATGATTCATAACTGAAGTAGCCCAATGTGGAACTCTGAAAAACTTTCTGTGGATCTTGTAAAGGTAAGCTAATGACTGATAGGCTATCATTATTAGCTTTTGCGGTTTGTTGGATCATCGTCATACAAGCTGATCAATTTTCACCACTTGTTGCAGCAGTGCGATTTTATCCCATGCTCATTTCTACAGGCTGTCTCTGTGCCTCCGCTTCTTAGCAGATACATTTTGATGTAGCCTGCGTGTGAAATGGTTTCGTGAGATGTAGGCCTACATGATATAGGCTATGGCCGTTTTATAGCGTGTTGGCGTATAGCATTTTGGCATGTAACATTTTAAACGAGGCCTTGCCTACCCTACAGCTTGTTAGGCTACACCAGTCCGCCCAAATGGCATACCTCGAGTCCAATATGCGGGCACCCCTGGCTGCAGCTTGCAGATCGGGGCTGGGCTCAATGTGGGGCAGAGCGCAACGTTGAGCTCAGCACAAAATCAGCTCGTCATTCCCTGCTGACCTCTCTGTGTCCGTCTATTTACCCGGACTCGGAGTTTTTCTCAAGGAAGAATGCTTAATTCTATAAAAGCGTATCCTCCTTAAACGACTGCCATCGTTAATCATGTCTCTTCCCGTCTAGCGTTAGAATTGCGTGTGTGTTGTGTAGTGGGGGTGGGTGTATGGGTGCACTAATGAGCCCAACCAATTTATGTGTTGGACTGCACAATTATCACAATAGCACAAGTAGAATAGACAAGGGATGGGAAGGATGGCCGTAAGATTTAATTCCCCCAGCACCTCTCAAGCCAATAGCCACATTTCCACGGTTCCATGAATTATCAAGGCTATAATCTGTTTCAAATCTTGATGATTTTATGAGTTCTCCCTGCTTACTGAAAGTCGCTGTGTGAACCTGCATGACGTGAGTGCGAAATAGAATGCGAAATATTACAATAATCGCATCGGACTTGGTGTGTACACTTTGAGTGCGAAAATTTCGCATTTTCGCACTGTTATTTCGTATCGTATCTGGTGTGTACGGGCCTTAATCCTGTTGACAGGAGGATCAATCTACTCTACGGTAAGGAATTCCCGTTGCCTTCCATGGGAGTTCGTCAAGTCTGAAATATCACCAGAGCATGTTTAATAGGTAGCCTGGCTCTGGTAGCATCTCAATTCAAAGCAATCTGGAGGTAGGCCTACAAGTTAGCACACCTCTTGATGATGATAATGCTAGCTGCCAGCCTTGTTAAAGTTACTTTGCTAACGTAGTGTATTGTTTGCTTAGCCTATAGGCCTACCCTACGACTGACTAACGAACTAACCGACAAACTCCCTTACTAAATTGACTACATTTGTTGCACACTTGAAACAAAATGTCTTCAATTGTATGTTGAAGGTGGTTACATTTACAGACATCCCAAGTCTCCCGGAAGTTCCGGGAGTCTCCCGCATATTGATAGCGGCTCCCTGACGCCCGCAAATTAGATAAAATCTCCCGGAATTTAGAGCGAGCGATCAAGAGCGCGCATGCGAGAGGGAGACCTAAAATCGCGTGTGCATCTGAGTGTAGCGCGCACACGACAGGGGAGAGAGAGAGGGGTGGTGGTGCGTGTGTCTGAGCGCATCCAAGACAGAGAGCATCCTGATCAGTTCAGTGTATCTAGGAACAGGAGAGTCACGACAGAGTCAGTGCCCCCAAAAAAGGAATATGTAAGACCCATTTTAAAGTGTACCCTTGTTTATAAGAGTAAAAAATAATGATAGGCCTAATCTTGCATGCTGCACTGTTTGTAACAGTGTTAGCATTGCCCATGGTGGGTTAAATGATTGCAAAAACATGTTGAGGTGAGTTTAACTAGTGTCAATTCATGTGCATATTATTCAGGCCTATACTAGATGGCTTAGTTGCCAAGGCTACATGAAAAGACCAAACTGCAAGATCTACATATTTTATTTTCACAATTAGGCTACTATTTTCACAATTAGGCTACAAGATCTACATATTTTATTTTCACAATTAGGCTACTATCTATAGGCTACTATCAATGACTAGACATTATTGAACAAAAATATTAATCTCTATTTCAGTATCTAAGTAGGCTAAAGTTGTTTTTAGTATTGTTATTTATTTATTTTATTTATTTATTTTTATTTTATTTATTTATTTTATATATATATATATATATTTATTTTTTTTTGGGGGGGGGGGGCTTCGTGATACCTCCCTGAAATGACTTTTTGCAGGTTGGGATGTCTGCATTTATTTCCATTCCAATAACTTCACACATTGCATTTCGATTCGCACTTGTAGGCAATGCTGCTTTTCTTGTCTCGTTTTCTCAGAGCCCTGCGTTCTCTTATCCTGGACTGCCACCTACTGGATAGAAAAGGTAACAACCTAATAATTATTATGTGAACAAAAATCTACAACATGTTTGAATGGCCAAAAAAGGATAAATCATGGGGGGTATACCACACATTACCTTGGTGTTAGGGTAGCTTACTCTGCACATGCCATTGACAGTGAGTAGTAACTTCAGTCATTTGCATCATACTAAAAATCTGACACCAGGAACTATACGCTGATGCCTGAGCCAAAGGGGAAATTATAATAAAACAGAGACGTTGAACTTTAAAGTCTATAATGTTGTTGTATAATGTTGGTTTGGCTCTTCATTGATTCACTCATCTGCCAGAATTGATTTTAAGATAATTATGTTCATAGCAAAAATGGATGCATGTGATTAATTCAGATTAATTAATCACAGAGTTTGTGGGAGTGGAAGGGAGTTCCAGAGTTTGGGGCCAGCCACGCTAAAAGCCCTGTCACCCATGGAACGGAGATGTGCAGTGGGGGTGGATAGGAGGTGGGCATCAGTGGAGCGTAAGGTGCGGGTAGGTTGGTAAGGGGTCAGGAGGCTTGAAAGATAAGAGGGTGCAAGATTATGTTATATATATATATATATATATATATATATTAGTTATATAGAATGTCTATTTGTACTCTACATATATACTCTATTTATCTCTGTAGACATGTCATCTGGAAACCTGTATTTATCCAACTATACACTGTACATTATTAATCTCTATTGTCTACACAGCCATACTCTACCTGCACTTGGTACTTAATGCTTCTTTGCACTTCTGGTTGGATGTCAACTACATTTCATTGGCTCTGTGCCTGTACTCTGCTAAATGACAATAAAGTTGAATCTAATCTAATCAAATCTAATAACTGATATTGTTTGAGCTTTTTCAGATGGCCTGGGTTCTCTTAACGCTACTTACCAAGTCCCTTTTACCGCCTTCCTCTGGGCCCAGAGCTGCAAACACACAGACAGTTCACAGAAGGAGATCAAATACAGTTCTGATGGAGAACAGTGCTACCTCATGCAGCAACCAGGGTAAGATACACCCAACAACTGTTCAGTATGACTATTGCCATTCCTTGTGTGAGAACACTACAATTCTACCACCAATGGAGTATAGCGTTAGTTCAGGCAGGCCACAGTTCACGCTTGCTAGACTACTCCATACCTCCTCCATGTTATTTCCCCTTCTGGGCGTAACAGTAAGATACACCCAACATCAGTTCTGTATAACTATTGCCATTCCTTGTGTGAGAACACTACAATTCTACCACCAATGTTCATTACAATCTCTGCAGAACTGTGAAAGCTTTGAGGTTGTTTAGTGTTGACGATGCCTGGTCTGTTCTGTACCCCACCTCCACCCCATTTCCTCCTCACACATCTGCCTTATCAATGTCTAGTTGCTGCATTGATGCCTGGTCTGTTCTGTACCCCATCTCCTCCTCATCTGCCTTATCAATGTCTAGTTGCTGCATTGATGCCTGGTCTGTTCTGTACCCCATCTCCTCCTCATCTTATCAATGTCTAGTTGCTGCATTGATGGCTGCTCTGTTCTGTACCCCATGGGGGGTTTATCTGCTGCTCTCTCTGTCTTAGGCTTTTCATGTTTACACGTGGAAGGGCAGGGGGCTCCCAGAACAGAGCCATACCGCCAAATGAAACATTATGCATTACAAATAGTATTAACTGTATTTTCCGGACTATAAGTCACACCGGAGTATAAGTTGCACCAGTCAAAGGAAAAAACCTGTATATAAATATATATATATGTTGCACCTGAGTCGCAGGACCAGCCAAAGTATGAAAAAAAGTGTGACTTATAGTCTGGAAAATACGGTAACTATCTGGAATAATTAGCTAAGAGGTCTTGACTCTTTCTCTTTCTCTCACCCTTTCTCATCTCCTGGCATAACACAGATGGGCGGATCCATTACTTTCTCTATTGACTCCACTTCGGAGAAGACAGGATGGGATGGTAAGGTCAGCAAGTACATCGCTCCTGTAGCTCCCACATTTATTAGCTGCTAGATTAGAATTCCACGCTGGTTGCATGTGATTGGTGTATTCAAATGCACTTCACCTGAGAGGTCTCGCCCATATCAGAGTGCCCACCATGGCATTCCGCCGGGAGATCCCATTCTCAACCTCATATTATTATTCTGCTTTAATTTAATTTCCTACAACACCGGGAGATCCCATTCTCAAACTCATATTCTTATACAACACCATCTATACAGGGGCCTAAAACAAGAAGAAAAGGTTTGAGTCAGCAAAAATACAAATAATCCCAAAGCGTAAATTGAAAGTATGGTGGCAAATCCAAAGAGCCAAGCTTAGCGTGACACAACGCACTGTAGCATCCTCACACAGAATTGTACACACCAGTCATTGGAGTTGGAGCTCATCATTTCTGAATTTCAGATGTGTATGTTGAACCATATGATCCACACTATTTCCTCTTTCCTTTTTATCACACAGGACAAAATGGCCTGGTTTCCATGGCAACATTTCAGCCTTCTACTCAGCCTTCTACTCCAAGTCCAAGTCCAAGTGAGTACACACACACACACACACACACACACACACACACACACACACACACACACACACACAGTCACCATGTCAACACAAACAAACACAACACACACACACTTGAAGTGTCGCATTTGAAGTGTGATCATTATTACACCCAGGGGCGTTGGACTGGGGGTAAAACCACTACTGATTACCAGGGTCTCAAGGGGAGAGATGGCCCTTGAAAAGTCTGGAATATATTTTATTTTTCCAGGATATTTCAGGTTCTAATTAAATTTCATAATAAATGTCAGATACTTTCTTGGAGAAAGACATATAGCAGCACAGTTTGCACTCTACACACACACACACACACATAAACACGTACATGCACACAATTCAAGAATTTCTCAGAATTATGAACAGGCAAGATGGGGGTGGGGTTGTATAAAATGTATATTACATGTGAAATCTATGAACTAATCATGTTTTGGTACTTGTTGTCTAGCAGATACCAGTGAGAATTGAGTGTGCATAATGTAATTCAGTGAGACAGTTAGGATCGATCATATATGCCTTTCAGCGTGACTTATTTTTGTGGAAAACATGTGCTGGACTGGGCGGCGGTCATATTTTGTACCGCTCTGCGGTACATCTAGTTACCCTATCATCTAGGCCTACAGATTGAAGTGTAGAGTGGGCCAATATCGGGGCATGTCACTTTTCCACTCCATGCAAGTGTGAGGCTGGTATTGTTATTATGAATATAGCCACAAAGTCAGCCTAGATATCTGATGGCTCAGCGGTAACGTGTCGAGAATGAACGCAGGCGGCCAGCGTTCAAATCCCGTGTTACCTTATGTCAATTATCAGTATACGAGACACAACAATAGGATTTAACCGTAAATAATTATGTTTACAGATACTATATCTACATCGGGAGATCACGGAACTCAAATGTAATCATGCGCTAGATATCATGTAGTTTAGATATGTGCACTTTGTGGGTATTGAACCATCGATTTGGGTAGCTTGCTACTTACAGACAGGTCATAGCCGAAACAGCTGAGCCACATACATTTACTGTACGTGAAGGAGCCGACGTATTTCACTAATACACTTTTAATTACTTAATGACTTCAGTGACTATAAACACAAGGAGTGTTGATTTAAGGATCTCACAAATCAGTGATTGTGTCATGTGAGCACTTCAAATTATAAACAAAACAATCAAATTAATAGCAAATAGGGTACTGGTGCATTTACACAGTCCATAACATTTAAATGTGTGATTGAAGGTTAATATTTAATGAGGTGATTGCTCGCCACCTGTTCATGGTTGAAAACTCTATTTCAGTCCATTTTTGAGGTTGATCTTGTTCAGACACCATGGCACGCAAGCCACAATTCACAAAAATAGAACTGGAAATACTTATAGATGAAGTTCAACAACATAAATAAATGTTATTTTCCAAATTCAAAATTACTAACTCAAAACAAAACACGTGGCAAACCATTACAACTAAAGTGAATGCAGTTGGGGAGGGGTGCAGGAGCGTAGAAGACATCCGCAACAAATGGAAGGACTACGCCAGTGTGACAGAGGAGGGCTGCCGCCAGAAGAAGGGAGCACCATAGAACTGGTGCGGGAGTAAATACAGCAGCTTCCCTCACACCACTGGAGGAAATAGTTCTGGGGATTTTGGGGCCAGGGGCACTGGAGGGCATCTCTGGTGGGATCGACTACCCAGTGTCCAGCGGCCCTCCACCACATCTTCCTGCCACTGGAGGGCATCTCTGGTGGGATCGACTACCCAGTGTCCAGCGGCCCTCCACCACATCTTCCTGCCACTGGAGGGCATCTCTGGTGGGATCGACTACCCAGTGTCCAGCGGCCCTCCACCACATCTTCCTGCCACTGGTTCTATGCCACTGGATCTCCACACCCAGGGTCCTCGCCTGCTCCTCAGAGAAAGGACTCCCCATCTCCTGCTCCCTCCTACTGTACCTATAGTGAGGAGCTCCATCTCCTGCTCCCTCCTACTGTACCTATAGTGAGGAGCTCCATCTGGTGCTGAAGCACCATCACCACCAGAAACATCACCACCTCCAAGCTCACCTGCCTCAAGCTCCCTCAGGCTGCTTCTCCTGACTCCCCTGGCTCCTCTCAGTCGGGGAGCTCCTCTGCAGGTACAAGTGGGACAGAGAAGAGAAAGGAAAAGAAACAACTGCACCTGCAGTAGAGTGAGGAGCTCCTTCCATCTGAGAGGAGCAACATCTCAGAGCTGCGGGGGATCAGGCAAGAGCTGGCAGCCTTGAGGGAGCAGACAAATAAACACCATGAGGAGGTGATGGAGTACAGACGGGCCAAACTCCAGATCTTGGTGGAGCAAGCCAGTCGCCCATCTGTGACAATGTACATGCCTGCACAGGGTGAGCATATACTCCAGGGTCATGTTCATGACCAAGTTTCATTCTGAGTGTACATGAGTAATTGTGACTAATTGTGCTTTCCTCTCTATTTAGATCCATAGATGTCCAGCACATTTTATTTTTTATTGTCCCTGCCTGTTTGTGGCCCTGCCTGTTTGTGGTCCTGCCTGTGTGTGTGTGTGTGTGTGTGTTGTCTGTTTGTGGCCCTGCCTGTGTGTGTGTGTGTGTGTGTGTGTGTTGTCTGTTTGTGGCCCTGCCTGTGTGTGTGTGTGTGTGTGTTGTCTGTTTTTGTCTCTGCCTTTGTTTTCCCCTCTGTGGTCTCCTTCGTTACACTGGAAGCAATACAAACTTCATTGCTACATACAGATGCCTGATGATTCATTAGGAACACTAAATAAACTGTATACAGGCCATGTTGCTGTTTTGGTTTTAGTCACAGGTGTAGTATCATGCATTAATCATGGATTGTGCTAAAGAAAGGCATTTAGCTCCACTAACCTCATATCCAATAACATACATAACATATGCCCAGTGTCAGGGATGGGCAGTATTTCTAATACATGTATTTAAAATACGTATTTCAAATACAAAATACTATTTTGTAATTTGTATTTTATTGAGATAATGAAAATGCCTGTAAAGTACTCAAAATCAAATCAAAATCAAAATACTGTAAAGTACTTTCTGTGAAACACTGTGATGACATCTATCTAACTATCTATAAAGCACAAAATATGTCTCTGTCTGTCTGCTTCAGTAGAGTTTATTTTCTTTTGCTGGACTGATTTTTCTAGACTTTAAATTTTTGTCTATGTTCTCTGATCTGTGCAATATTTCAGTGCTATGGTAACTTGACAAGATACATCAAACAAGGATATTTCCAATTTTGCACATTTTAAATAAGAAATTATTGATAATGTCATAATAATTGGCTTCTAATTGGCTTAACTAATTGGATGGTGACCTGATTTTTTTTAGTTTTTTTTTAATTTACATTGATTGAGGTTGTGCACACACCAGTTTCAGGTGTATACAAAATTATTCATCTGTGATGAAATGCTACCTAGCTTAAATTTCTAAATAAGTCATCAATTTGGATTGTTTGTCTTTGAATTATTGTCACTGATTCATAGTGGGCAATTTATTAGGCCGACTGGCTGGGAAGTGCAATAGTTGTGGAGTCGGCATTCCTGTTGCTGTAAAACAGTACATCTCTAAACTCAAACAGTAGACTAACAGTCAATAAAAGTGAACTGTCAGAGCAGATACTAAAAGCCATGCCGAGTGTCCTGTTCGCTCTTAAACTTTCCATCACATTTGGTGCCTCTGCCTAGCCACATAGCCTGGCTAACGCCAGACCTCATCTCATTGAGTTTGGGTCTGGGAACTACACATTCATTTTCTCGTATTTGAGACGTGGTTTACGAATGCTCAGAGCCATTTATTGGGTGCTACGAATGTCTATCAAATGGGTCTGTACGTAGCTCATAACCGCTTCAGTGTGTCGTCATCGTCTTGCTGTCCCCCCTCCGTTCTGTGATTGGTTCCTTTGTTGAGGTGAAAATCGGGTCCATGGAATCCATCCAATCGTAAATGTGTTAGAGTTATGTACTTTAAAGAACATTTTGAGCGATCACATAGCCTACGTTCAATGTTGCAATATTATCAGAAGGCCCTATGTGCAATTGGCTTTTGAGCAGGATCTTACAAGAACATTTCAAAATGAATGGAAAGACACAGTGATGATGAGATTTTGCACTCAGCTGTAGCCTAGGCCTGATAGTGGTGAGTCTATTATAGCCTATTTGCTTGTATTGTAGCCTAAGCAACTATTCTATTTAACGCTGTGTGCTAGTCTATTAAACACTATAGGCTATGACCACTATGTCCTTGCACTATTTTCCCCCATGATCATATTGTTTCAGTTATCCAAAAGGCTCGAAGGATGCTCTTTATTATATGGCAATTTTGGAAAAATAACTAATAAAAGTGAGGTGAGGGGAGGGGAGGGGAGGTGAGGTGAGGTGAGGTGAGGTCCCATGACCCACCCCCGCTACTCGCTGGCACCGACCCTGGCAGAGGTTTATATTGGGATGTCTAACATGAGGGGTCAGCATATCTAACCTGTTGACTGATTATGGAAGGAGTCTCTTAGAGTCTCTGATACTATCTTAATGAAATTTTATTCAAAGAGACAGATGTCAGAAGGAAAGGGCACACAGACTTCTGGCACTTGTTGGTGCTAAAAGAGTAAGCAGGAAATATTAACACTAAGATCTACACAAAATGTCATTAAAAGTGTAGGTGCAGTTAGGTTTTATACACTGTTCATATGTGAAGGAAAGGGGTGCTCAGCAGACAGGAGAGGCACAGGATGAAAGCCGTGAGCAGGCCGCAGGGAGACGACAGGATATATAAGAATGATGAGATATTCTGTAGCCTAGTACCATCAGTTTGTCGCATATTTACACCTTGTATGTGTGTTGTACAACACATGTTGCACTTGGTGATCACGATGGGGATTGATATGGTAGTGGACCATGATGGTCATAGAAGAAGTGAAGGAGCAGTACCCCCCAATTATGGTGGGGTAATTCGCACTCTGGTCGTAACCAGTCATATTTCGTGTCCAGAACTCATCATCTTTAGAACGTTAATTATCGTGTGTCCTTTTCAGATAATGTAGTGAATTAGCCAGCTGTGTATTGTATTGAATTAGTGTAGCTACTTATCGCTAGCTACCAGAGACGTTTTACATGTACATAGAAGGCAATAGTAGGGCCCGAAAGTATGAGTAGAAACTGTACTGTGGTTTAGAGTCGCGCGACACTCGCTTGCTGTTCTGGGGCATTGTGCTGTTGCACTCAACTACCGTCCCGTGATATTGGCCCACTGTCCCGCGGGGCTCTCCTTGTTTTGTGCCACTTGCTAGAGTTGAGTTTCCGCACCACTGTAAAGCGTCACCGTGTCCTTACTCTTGCCACTTACTGTCCCGTGACTGTTGCTAACTATACCAGCATTACTGTAAAAGTGTAATGTTACCCATTTCACAGTTGGAAAGTAGCGCAAAACACTAAGTCAGTGGCACGGGACCCAGCCAAGTGTTGCAGTAAAGGAGAACAGTAGCAGTAGCCTACAGTAGTTTGTGCTGCTACTGCAGTACTGTTTTTGTTTAGATATGGAAGTGCATTGATGCAAAGGTAAGCAAAGAAATGATGCTATGAAGTTGGAGGTTAAAAAAATTAGATGAGCCATTGTTTCAGCAACAAATATTTTATTTATATTATTTTATAACATTTTAATTATTTTATTTTCTGGCATTTAAGCATGCCAGCTTTCTATTTGTGGTGGCATCTAGTGAACCCCCTTTCAAACAAATTTGTCAAGGGCCAGATCCTCGATTGCCTTCCAGTGTGCTGGGTGATGTATTTGTAGCTGAAGGCTCCACCACGTTGAAGAGCCCCCTCTAGTCTCCTGGCGAGCCCCTTTTCTGGCCAGACTTCGGGGAGGGTTTTCTTCACCATGTTTTCACACTTCATAATGCAGTTTTTGAAGACTGTGGAGGGATTGTGGAGACTGGCTGATGCAGTGTATTTTTTAAGTTGTATGAAGGATCCCTCCCTGGAAACAGTGCTGTAACTGAGCTCTGTGTTATTTCTCTCCACTAGTGCACACTCACACTCCCAGCATGGCCCGAGTTCAGGATCCTCCGCCACCTTCCTTGTGACCCATCCAGCCACGTAGGAGAGCGCCTCCTGCTCCCCTTTCTGCATCTCTGTCTCTGATGCGTCGTTTCCGTCAAGGCCCATGTCCACATGGGGGATGCTCTATGATGGGTGATGGCAAGGTAAGTTATATGTGAATGAGAGTGTGTGTGTGTGTGTGTGTGTGTGTGTATATGTGTAAGAGATAACGGCCGCCGAGGTGTCCTGTACGGAATTAATGGACGAGGGTGAGGGGCAAAAAAAGGAGTTGCCTCCGCCCGAGTCCATTAATTCCGTATAACTGGACACACCTCGAAGGCCGTTATCCCGCTTATCACCCGGTTGCCACTGTAAAGCAAAGGAAACACGCGGTTCCGTTTAAAAAGAAGCTCACTAGTTCAGCTTGTTGTACAACTTTAGCATGGACAGTTAGCTTGTTTACAGTTGATTCCATTGTTGCAAAGCCTGCAACCAAAAGATTCTAGAGCGCTGCAACCGTCGTCCTACTATCGTTGTTATAGTATATAAGTGTAAGTAAGTATATATACTCTTTTGATCCTGTGACGGAAATTTGGTCTCTGCATTTATCCCAATCCGTGAATTAGTGAAACACACTCAGCACACAGTGAACACACAGTGAGGTGAAGCACACACTAATCCCGGCGCAGTGAGCTGCCTGCAACAACAGCGGCGCTCGGGGAGCAGTGAGGGATTAGGTGCCTTGCTCAAGGGCACGTCAGCCGTTCCTACTGGTCGGGGTTCGAACCGGCAACCCTCCGGATACAAGTCTGAAGTGCTAACCAGTAGGCCACGGCTGCCCCCACCAGTTAGTTAGTTAGTTAGTTAGTTAGTTAGTTAGTTAGTTAGTGAGTTAGTTAGTTAGTTAGTTAGTTACCAACCATTCATAAGCATTGATATGGAATGGTGTCCTGTTATTCAGAATTAATAGCTACCCCACCAGCCAATCAGAAAAGATTATTTCTTCTCTCCGGGTGATAAATATATATAAAATTGTATTATCATAATATAGTTGATTGTCTGATTTGTGCTGTCTTCATAATCATTTAGCATTAAGCATTATCACCTGCTCATGGCCGATGTCCATCAGCTCAGGCTCCTGTTCACTCTGTAGCAGAAGAAACACATCACAGAAGGTTGTGAAATGTTTTCATTTTGTTGTTATTGTTCATGATTGGACACTAGACTGACCTGCAGCAACTGAGTGGCATCATCAGGAATGCAATGTGTGGCGCTCTCCTCCATGTTGACTATATTGCCAACAGATGCACTCCTCAGCGCTGCGCTGAACTGCTGGCCGTGGGGTGGAGCCGGTGGCCTCCCTTCCCCCTGATGACTTAGAACAGGTTCTGCAAACACAAGCAAGTGGACCATTGTGAACTTGGGAGTGAAGGCATTGTAATGTGAACAGTTCAACAAAGACAAGCTGTGATACCTCTAGGCAGTCCTGATTTAGTGTTGATGTGCAGAGGTATTTCACTCCCTCGCACATCAGCTCCTGATGAAGCTTCAGGAGACTTCGGATGCTCAGCACCAGGCCTGCGTGGCATAGTGGTGCTCTTGTAGATCTTGAGAGAAGGATTGCTCTATCAGATTTAGGCTGGAAACTGTTGTTTACTTGTCAAGAAGATGGCAAACGATGAAGTGTTTAGCAGTCTGTGCTTTTTAGAATGTCTGTGCAGACCCCTCAGACTGACTCTCTGACTTCTCCCTTTTCTACTTCACCAACACTACACTTCACCTTTTGCCGTTACCTGAACTTACCCAAACTTCCAGGTTTTGACCCAAGGAACACAACTCCGGAGGTAGTCCTCCCTGCTGGAATCTGCACTCAGAGGCCTCCTCCACCATTTGGTGTCTTTCATACTCCTGCAGAATCAGTGTCACAACATTTCATATGGTGCTCGGTGAAATTGCCAATGCACACATGAGGGCAGCGCGATACCCATGGTGACCCATTGTAATGGAGATACAGAGTGCCGGAAAAGTGGAGGGCAGAATAATTCAATATAAAGTTCCTTGTGCTTTTTGCAGTAACCTTTTGTTTTCAACAGTATCACATCTTTCTGTCTCAACTCAGAACTCAATCAGCATTTGTGCAAAGAAGTAGTTGAGGTCTCTTGCTAAATGTGTTTACCTTGAGTTGAGCACGCCAAAAAGCCTGTCCATGTCCTCAGCAAACTTGGCAGTATGAAGGGCCTCCTCTGGTAGTAGCTTTTGTACCACCATAGTCTGCATGCCTTGTGGATTTGAAGGGGAGAATGTAATATGATTTGTGATGCCCATATACAGTTGTTATAGTTGCAACATGTTTTAACATGCAACATGTGAATTATTTGACAGTTAATTATATGGTGTTCTTGCAGATAATTTACCAGATGCCACAGAGTGGCTGAGGACCTGAGTGGCTAATTTGACACGCATGTTGGTGAACGGAGGTAGATAGATATGGCATTCGGTCAGTTAGCCTACTGTAAGAACCATAGCGTGGTTTCATCTATGTGATAGCGATCAAGTGTGTAGGCCTACGGTTGATATAGGCCTACATATTCTATGTGATTTACACGTTCAAAAAAACCATGGATAAGCTGAAAGAAACTTTAATTGCATTTTACAGTTTTGCAAAAATAATAAATTAGCTAGTGCAATCATTTCACTATCCTAGTCACTAAGATAGAAATTATTAGGACACGTACTTGCTGTGGAGACGACACACTTTAGGCTATTCAGAAATTATTTGCGAGATCATTGCAGCCTGATTATTAGCCTATATTTAAAGCCTAACATCTCTGGTGTGGTTTTGACAATCAGAAAAGTAATTTTCCTTAGCTATTCTGAAATAGGCTAATAATGTCAAGTGCACTTCTGTGGGGTTAGGGTGGGCGCAGTGGACTCGGAGTGCTGTCGCGGAACATTGGAATTTGTGTCTGCCCAGGACTTTTCTAAAACTTCTCGCCATCACCCGCACACCACACTAAAATTACGTATTTAGCAGTCAAAATCCTAAACGTCCAGGGGAAGGGGGGGGGGGGGGGGGGGGGGTTAGAAATCGTCGGACATCCATTATTTTTGTTATTCAGCACCCCTGGTCAAAAATAGGTTCCCGCGCGCCTGTCATATAGCCTATGCCTTCTGCACTGCCTATCTCACCTATTTGGCTGAGGAGACAAAGTTGCTCTAGGCTACACACTCAAAATAATCACAGAAATGTGTGTGAAATCTGTAATGTGTGCTTCATTAATTTCCCTCCCAAATTGATGTATTTGTTTACAAACACAAGACAGGTTCACAACCAAAATCAATACTACTGATTTTTTTTTTGTGGAGAAGGCAATTACATTTTTATTTATGCAAGGTCCCAAATAGGCTTAGTAATGTATGTTATTATTTATTTATCCATTAACTCATACTCAAAATGTATTCATTTTTGACTCAAAGCCATTCATAGCTAATATCTATGAAACAGTTTTGTGTCACAATGCTATCCTAACTCTCACCACCAGAGGTCCTCATAGAGTTCTGAGGCTTTGAGTACTGAACCTTTTTTTGATACAATTGGATTGAAAGCTTCACTGGTTCAGAAAGCTTCAGTTCACCATCACTACACAGCACTCAAAGAATCCTCCATAGAAATGCATGGAGTTCGTTCTCAACGGCAATATGGCAGTTTTCTACACATATCCCGCCCCTTCCTGTAATGTAAATAACCTTGACAGGGACAACAGGGAGGCGGACATATCCGCACCCTGAAAAAAATCCCTGAAAGAAATAGTGTGATAATGTGTCAATCATAACATTGAAACTACATTTAAAATGCCTGGTCAGAGACCACCAGCAATGCCTTCACTGACCACCAGGTGGGCACTGAAAACCTGTGGTTTATGTGAAGCACATTGAAATACTCATGTGTGTGACATGCACTATATGCATTTCCTTTGCCTGGTTGTCTTGATTATTTTGTCTTCTGTTACTGCATCCTTGTATATTAAGAGTGCCTCTAGGGGTGAGCTGTATACTGCAAAGGCATACCAGTGTAGAGAGTCCTGAAGAGCGCCCCTAGTGGCAAACAGAGAAACTGTAAAGACATGCCAGTGTAGAGAGTGCTGAAGAGTGCCCCTAGTGGCAAACAGGGAAACTGCAAAGGCATGTCATTGTAGAAAGTGCTGAAGCGTGGCCCTAGTGGCAATCAGGGAAACTGCAAAGACATGCCAGTGTAGAGAGTGCTGAAGAGTGCCCCTAGTGGCAAACAGGGAAACTTTAAAGGCAAGTTTATGAAGAGAATAGTCAGGACATCACCTGGTGGTAAATTGTGAGACTGTGTAGCTTTATGAAGACAACAGACTCCACTCCCTACATAAATTTAGCATACATTTTCACCCTCAAACTATAACTATTTCTATTCAATAACAAAATTATTCAATATACTAACCGAGCAATCTTTTAACCACCAAAGACAAGCAATTTCAACTGGACTGGTTAATACGTTTTGGAGTTCAGTCAGAACCACTTGTCAAAGAAATCACTTTTATTTATCATTTGCATTATATTACATTTTACGGTATGGCTCTGTTCTGGGAACCCCCTGCCCTTCCATGTGCAAACATGGAAAGCCTAAGGCAGGGAGAGCAGCAAAGATAAACCCCAATAGCTACAGAATCTACGAAGCGAGTTCTTCTCTCGCTTGGTAGAAGTCCCTGACTTCCTCAGGCACCTTTCCTACATAATCAGGCTACCCATTCCTGATGAAGCCTATGACTGCGTAGCTGCAGTCGTCTGCTGACACTATTGTGGGCTTGTGGGCATCGTAGAAGGACAGTACCAGAGCTGTGGCTAGTGCAGTCATCTGCTGACACTATGGGGGCTTGTGGGGATTGTAGAAGGACAGTACCAGAGGTGTGGCTAGTGCAGTCATCTGCTGACACTATGGTGGGCTTGTGGGCACTGCATATGGCTGGGCATCATCAAGTAGTGCTGTTTAGACTGGCTCAGTTTCCAATAGCTCCATCCAAACACACCACTGACCTCATCCATCCTCTTATTCACTAAACCCATGTTCACTGCTTCCTCGTGGCCTAGTGAGCAGCTTGACCTCACCCATCCTCTTCACTATGTGTGTGTGTGTGTGTGTGTGTGTGTATGTGTGTGCCTGTGTGTGTGTGTCACTACCACATTGTGTACGGGTCAGCCTACAGTGTGTGTGTATGTGTGTGTGTGTGTGTATGTGTGTGTGTGTGTGTGTGTCACTACCACATTGTGTACAGGTCAGCTGTGGGCACTGCATATGGCGTCATCACGTACGGTATGTCCTCCTGTATGAGTCTCCTCCAAGTCCCCCCCCCCCCCCACCATCACCCAACCTCTCCTTTGCCCTTTGACAATCAGTCGTGACATTGTTTGTCGGGAGACTTACTGTAAGGCCTTACAGAGACAGACATGCAGATAGATGCATTGCACACTCACAAACACTGACCTCATGCCACAGTATGCACACACCACAACAGAGGCAATTGTACAGTCCATGTGTCCTCATTATCCTCCCTGTCAACTGCTCCCAGGAAGTAGTATGTCTGTTCAGGCTGATCGCTTGTGACACTTCTCTCACTGCTTTAGAATGACGTTTACGCCCCCCACACACACACACACACCACACACACACACACACCACACACACGCCCACACACACACTCTCTCTCTCTCACACACACACACACTCAGGCAAAATACTAATCTGATCTGGAGGAGGCCTACTACGTTTATGCAGCCTGGCAATGTCACAGCTTTAATACATCTGGGCCCAGGGGCCCAAAAGATCATAATCCGTCCATGCCAAAGGTTCAGTCCCAAACACCAACAGCACCTGCACCATGTTACTGTGAGAGGGAATGTGATCTGTATACCCAAAGGTTCAGTCCCAAACACCAACTGCACCTGCACCATGTTACTGTGAGAGTCAATGTGATCTGTATACCCAAAGGTTCAGTCCCAAACACCAACAGCACCTGCACCATGTTACTGTGAGAGGGAATGTGATCTGTATACCCAAAGGTTCAGTCCCAAACACCAACAGCACCTACACCATGTTACTGTGAGAGTGAATGTGATCTGTATACCCAAAGGTTCAGTCCCAAACACCAACAGCACCTGCACCATGTTACTGTGAGAGGGAATGTGATCTCTATACCCAAAGGTTCAGTCCCAAACACCAACAGCACCTACACCATGTTACTGTGTCTTTAAGCAAATGATCTTGAGGCTGACGGATGGACTTTAGCTCTCTAGTTATCTAAGCTGTAAACTTTTTACAACGGCTCGTTACAGGAACACAATGTTCACTCTGAAACAGTACAGGTGAAAACAAATCTAAGCACGTTCTGGTTCAAATGACCACAAGGTAAGTGTGTTTACTTGTTTACTTTGTATAGGAATTTATATGTTTTGGAGTGTGTAGATACCATCTTTTTTTCTGTCGTTTTGTGATATACTAGAGTCTAAACTGTAACACCAAAGAAAGGTCTTCTCAAAGATCGTAGGCTATCCAGGAAGAAGCTCTCAGCCAGGAATCAGCATATCAGAGTGAGATATTACTGTAAGGCTGGCCAACATCATCGTCTCTGACCCCAGCATTCTCCTACATAGTGGATACAAATCGTTAGTGTCAAAACAGAGTAAGATGGTTCCAGGATTAAACAGAGTTAGAGTGAAGAGCTATCTGTGCAACATCAATATCATCAAATTTAATGAAAAATATGAGAATTAAGAAATATAATCATATTATTAATACTGTCAGCCGTATAAAGAAATGCTGTCAAGATAGATTTATGAGGTCAACGCTGTGTGCCTGGAGGAGTGAACATGGTAGATTTATGAGGCCAGTTAACATGGCTCTGGTTAGTTAGAAATGAAAGAAATATAAATAAGAGTTAAGGTTTATTAAGAAGTTACAGTGACCCTTATGATTAAGGCCATTCCCAAGGCTAACACAGGGCTATTCTTGAATTTCCCCTTGGGGATCAATAAAGTATCTATCTGTCTATCTATTCTCCAAGTGCATACTGTGTTGAGGTCAATTCTGTGTGTTTGTGGGAGTTTATTTAATATTACCAGAGGAGAGGAGGGCTGACTGCAGGTGAGTTTACTGTAACCAGTGCTCAAAACCAAACACTGCTCTCAGATCATAAACAAAGCAATCAAAATGATATACACTATCAAGCAGTCAGTAAACAATACACCAAAAAATAGAAAATACATTGTTCAAAACATATAATTCTCAGGGAGAAGTACAATTTTAATCTTAAAACAAATTTCATATTTTTCAAATTTCAGTCACGGTATCTATACTTATACTTAAATATAAAATTGCATATATTTGGAATATATAAACACATATATTATATATTCATGTTCAATATATTGCAATATATTGAAATCAGCCATATATTACAATATATTGCATGAATACATAATATATTGTATCATATATGCATCATCAATATATTATTCATGTATTGCCAATATATTATACATTGGGAAATGTAGTGGAAAATAATATATTACAATATATTACAATATATTTCAAGTAATATATTGGTAAATACATTTTCCTTTAGTAAGGGAGGTAAGGACGTCGTGGCAACATTACTCATGGTACATAATGGCAACATCATCAGCTGACCTGATCACGATGTTGTGCCAACATCACTCACAATACTACATCGGCTGACGTCGCAGGAACGTTTCTCTGTGAAGCCCATTGTAGCACACCACACATTTGTTTTTGAAGATACTTCTGCTACTATGTGATACTGATCCTGCAGCTAGTGCAGTTCCATAACTGATAGAGAGTCCTGCTGGTGCTGTTGTCTACCAGCACAATCTCCTTCCCGACTCTCTCATGAGCACAGAACTCACTGACATAGACTATGTGAGTCACCACCTCTCTCCTCTCCTGCTACCAGATAAACTCCCACAGACACACAGCACTGACCTCAGCACAGTATGAGTCACCATGCTGACCTGCAGTCACCACCTCTCCTCTGGTAATATTAAATAAACTCCCACAGACACACAGCACTGACCTCAGCACAGTATGAGTCACCATACAAAATGGTCTTGAGATGTGCTTTGAAGAAAGGAAGGGAAGGACAGTCACAGAGAGGTTGGGGGAGGAGCTCCAGAGTTATGGGGCCAAGGCACTGAATGACCTGCCACCCAGAGTGGAGAGTGCCTGTGTTGAGTTTGAGAAAATTGTTTTGCATCCATAACTTTAAGTCAGAAAGGCAGTCAGTGAGGGAGTGTGGTGGGGGTCAGAGGGAGAGAGAGGGGTAAGATAAGATACGGTAAGATAACAAGGTATGGGAAACCATATAGGCTGTTACACACTTGTGTGGATCTGAAAGGACTTGTCCGTGTAAACCACACCTTATTCAGAATATACCTCAAGCAGAATATGGACTTTGCACAGAATACGGTGTGCAAGTAAATGTAATCATTAACAATAACAACTCGATAAGTTGCAGGCTTTTCAAACAGTCTTAAAAGCAGGACTCCTCGATGTGCAAAAAAGTAGCGCTGTCAAGCCCTGAAACACTCTTTTTTTTCTGTAAGGAGTCAGTATGATGTTGATGTGGCCTATAAGCCTTTCCTAATCAACTATTTCTCAGTATTCAATAAACAGGTATTAATATTGTGCAATTCATGGGATTCCCTCAAGTCTTTCAGTAGAATAATGAAGGAAGCACAAAGGCAAATGAGGAACATTAGAATGAAATGAGACATTGTGGAAATTCATAGATAGATAGATAGATAGATAGATAGGTAAATAGATAGATAGATAGATAGATAGATAGATAGATAGATAGATAGATAGATAGAGATAGATAGATAGATGGATACTTTATTGATCCAAGGGTAAATTCAAGGGTCTCAGTAGCATACAGACATCACACACAACATGCGCTTACAGCAGAAATGATAAGAATAAGTATAAACATATAACCAAACTCCACTGTACAATAGAGACAGTAGAAGATAAGAAAAACTAACAAAACGAAATACTAAATATACTATATAAATTAAATAATAATAAAAATCCACAGTGTGCTTGAGGGTGATCAAGCATGAGACGCTTGCAGTGTGTGCATGGTAAGGTGCTCAAGAGAGTGAGTGTCATGGTGAAGGTGGAAAAAATAGTCCAACAGTAGTCCAACAGTGCAACAGTGCAAGAATAAGGTCTAGAGACCAGCATGAATAATATGGACAAATAGGAGAGTAAAGTATAATGTAGACAAGATAATATAAAAAAAACTATGTCAGTGCAAGAACAGGTTGAGGTAATAGGGTTACAGCCATTCAGTATTCAGTATTGTAGGCAGAATTGTAGCAGTATACAGCCATTCAGTATTGTAGCAGAAGTCATTGGTCATGTGTGCTAATATAGCATGAAAAACAGTGTAGCAGTAAAACAGTAGTAAAAACATTAGGCTGTGGACATTAGTAAAACAGTAGTAAAACAGTAGTAAAGCAGTAGTGGGCAGTCAGTACTCAAACATGGAGAGGCAGACAGACTAAGCAGAGAAGTCCATCTCTCCTCTTCCCTTTAGTGAAGCATTGAACAGTTCAATGGCCCTGGGGACAAATGACTTCCTCAGCCTTTCGGTTGTGCTTGGCAGTGAGCGAAGTCTCCAGCTGATCAAGCTCTTTTGCTTTTTGATAGTGCTGTAGAGTGGATGACATTCATTGTCCAAGATGTTGATCAGTTTGTTCAGGGTCCTTTTGTCAGATATCGAAGTGATGCACTCCAGTTCAGCTCCCACTACAGAGCCAGCTTTCCTTACCAGCTTGTCAAGTCGCCCAGCATCCTTCTTCTTTGTGCTTCCTCCCCAGCATACCACTGCATAGAAGAGGATGCTGGCAACAACAGACTGGTAGAACATCCTGAGGAGCTTGCTGCACACATTGAAGGACCGCAGCCTCCTCAGAAAGTACAGCCTGCTCTGCCCTTTCTTGTAGAGTGCGTCAGTGTAGGCTGACCAGTCCAGTTTATGGTCCAGGTGGAGACCCAGATACTTGTAGGTGCTTACCACCTCCACATTGACCCCATCAATGGAGACTGGTAGCAGAGCGTGCTTAGACCTGCGGAAATCCACCACCATCTCCTTGGTCTTTGAAGTGTTGAGTTGAAGGTGATTGAGTTTGCACCATTGCACAAAGTCCTCCACCAGGCTCCTGTACTCCTCCTCTTGCTCGTCCCTGATACACCCCACAATTGCAGTATTGTCAGAAAACTTCTGCATGTGGCATGACTCGGTATAACTGAATAAATTAAAAAAAAATTAGACCAATAAATATTGAGGCATATGTCGTCAAGCCACCAGCGGACCGTCATAAACTCAGCTTCCTATAAATACAATATGCATTTTTCTTTTTAATTATTATAACAAGTGTAGTTATTTTGACATAATAAGAGAACACTGGCCTGGGGCCTTCATCCATTGCTCTCAACCACCCTTTTTCAGTCATAATTCATCTACGAAAGAATCTATGTAGATTCACTTATTTAAACTGCAAAAATAGCACAAAGAGAGATCTATCAGGATACTCTCCCTGTCACCTCGGCTCTTTTTTTCTCTCAGCGGTGAATAAATGAACACCTCAATGAATCCCTGTGGCTTTGGATACAAGCTTGGACGTTTGGCTTCTTCTGTTTTGGTCCGGTCATGTAATTTTGTACTTAGCCTATTCTACCAAAGAAACAATACCCGACTTACTGAAGTAGACCTACTGTACAATGACATTTTTTCATGCAATGTTGCACTTATTCTACCAAAGAAAAACACCACATGCTGAAATAAAGATAGAACTGCACTGCTGTATGCAAAGAATCGCGTCTCTGTCATTCTGACCACAGACGCCTAACTGACTGACGCTCACTGTGAGATTGAAAGTGAAAGGTTGTAAATCGCCATCTTAGACTGCGTTCAGACGTGTAGCGGACATGGTTTGTTGGATGTTGACGTCTTGGAAACTTGATATTGCACCATAGGAACCTATCTCGTGGTGAGTAGACCTACAATACTGTTTGTTTGTCCTGCTTCGTTAAATTGACTAATAATTAGGAGGGACTGAGGGAAAGCCTATGCTACTGCCTCACCCACAGGCTAATTTAGGCTACATTTTTCTTAGTTGTTCAGTAGCCTAACGGGAAAGAAAGAAGTGAATGGGGGAAATGAAACGGAACAGTGTTATCAAGTGCACAATAAGCTACTCTGTATTAAGCAGGCTGCTTTGTTTTCACGATTTTTTGTTGGAAGCTTTTGCATTTGTCCCGGTCGACATCTGAGAGGAGTATATATGTCTATGGCGCAATAATCGTGCCAAAAATCTTCCGACCGTCCATCTGATCAACCAAACGATCGACCAACCAAACGTCATACCACCCGCCTTACTTACATGTATCAGAATAATTGCCTTTTTATATGCAGCCTACACATAGCCTACCTAGCCTACATGAACTTACATGTATCCAACATGTGCCCAGAATTGGTGCCACATGTACTTATTCTGTTGGAACATGGTGTTGGGACATCAATACATGTAGGAAAACTGTACAATGTTGAAACTTCATAAAATGAACATTGATTAGCCTATTTGTGTCATTATCCATGACAAGCTACTGCTATTGTTGCTTAAAACTATTATATGTAATAACCATCTGCAAAACAGGACTATAACCAATTATCTGCGATATATCAGAAATGCCATAGGCTGGCCTTACCACATTTTCTCTTTTTTACATCAATATGTTATGGAAGCATATGAGCCCACTTTAAATCATCTCCAAATATGTGATTATGTATCCTAGCCTATAGGGTAAGTTTAACAACGTTTTCTGGACAAATGTATCCCTCGGACTGCAATTGGAATAGATTTTGCTGTGCTGTACTGTAAAAGTAGGCCTACAGCCATTTCTTAGAGTGGCTTGAGATTAACATAGCCTAAATACTGTAATGTTGCCACTAATAAAGATATGTTTATTAAGTATGGTAACAAATGAAAAGTGTTTTGAGCTGAAATTACATGAAGGCTAGACTATTTGTTGTGGACTGCCTGGACCTTTGAGCAAAACATCAGCAGACAGAGATGCCCTCAGTGTCTAACAATGCAGTGTCATTCCCACACTATATATGTCTGGCTGCATTTTAAGTAGCAACTTGACATATTTGTAATGGTGTAATGGTTCACTTTTGTGTAGCTGAGGCCCTAGATCTGTCTAGACCTCTTCAAAATGATTGTCTAATTTTAAGAAGACACAAGACACCTGGTTTGTAAAACACATGTGTGAATGACAACGTCAACATTGCGCATCTCACATGCTTGTGTGTCCGCTCACCAACAACAAAAAATCGCTTTGAATTTTCTTAATAAGGTAGCATGACAAAACACACGCGTCATCCGTAATAGGCTACTTGGGGCTGGTAATGTAGCATCTGCTTTTCAGTTCAATGCTCCCTCCAAAAATGATCAAAGACTTCTCATCATACAGATTTGTAATTTGGATCTTTGTGTGTGTGTGTGTGTGTGTGTGTGTGTGTGTGTGAGTGTGTGTGTGTGTTGAATAATGGTACATATTTCTTGTATAACCGTGATATTGATGATATAGTCAATATTTTTGGGCATATGGCAGGCTGGAGTTATTTTTACTTTTTTTACTGAAGAGAAAAAACGTGCGCTTGTGCAGATGGCTGTGGTTTTCCTGTGGACCTGAAAGTTGTAGCCTACGTGACAAATGACATGTGGCCTACTTGACAAATTAACCTTTACCAGGGGTTGTGGAGGTTGCTGTAGGCCTATGTCATGATAATTTATTTGCATTGTAAGAATTTCAACTATATTGTATAATTGTGATTTTTATGGTATAGTTGATGATGTTTTGGGGCATTTGGTAGGCTAGTATGTGAGAGCATTTCCAACATCTTTTAATCGTTTTTTTGACTCAGAGAAATGTAACGTGCTAAAGCAAATGTCTGTGGTTTTCCTGTGGACCTGAAAGATGTAGCCTACGTGACAAATGACATGTAGCCTGTGACAAAATAACTTTGCAGGAAGAGAATTGTTAAGAACCTTGTAGCTGATGATTTACCTAGCAACATGTGATGTAATTGAACTAATTAGCTGTGTCTCTTTGGAGAGTAACAGCTCCATGCTTATGCCTCCAGACCTGAGTAGTGATCCAACTCACACTGATCCACAGTGAGTGGACATTGCATCGTTTTTTTATTGCATTGAATTCCATTGTTTTCGGGTAGATTGAAGCTAAAAAAAATGGCGAAACAAATGTTTTCGACTAAGCAAGTGTTGGTTCAGCTAGGGGTATATGCCGATTCTGATTCTGAAGGTGAAAATCTACCTTTAGGGAATGACGATCGGCCAAGGGCAAATAATGACGGCGCGACCGGCAATGCTGCCATGCGTTGTGACGAAAGTGTACACCAAGCACAACACGATGTTTTCGTTTTTACCCTTTGCCCAATAGAGGTGGGGGTGACAGGGGTAATCGTGGTCGTAGTGTCAGTAGGAGAGCATGTGTACGTGGTAGAGGCAGCAGGGGTGGTCAAAATATGGCTGGGATTTCACGTGATAGAGACAGGGGTGGTCAAAATAGGGCTGGGATTTCACATGGTAGAGGCATCAGGGGTGGGCAAATTAGTGACGATAGTGATGGTTGGATTAATTTGGGAAATGAGGAGGTGTTTCAGGAATGGATCAAGCCCTTTGATGAGCCTGTTGGATATCAAGGAGTCAGAAATGTATCCAATGATAACCCCCCTAGATTTTCTGTCCCTGTTTCTGACAGATGATTTCTGGAACCTAATAACAATTGAAACAAACAGGTATGCCAATCAGTACTTGGACTCTCAACAGCTAAAACTCCAATCCAGGTTTCATGGGTGGTATGATGTTTCTGTCCCTGAGATGAAGGCCTTCCTGTCACTGCATTTGTGCATGGGACTGGTAGAAAAATCCGCGATAGAGGATTATTGGGCAGAATTTTGGCCAACTTATACACCTGGCTTTGGGACGATAATGACAAGGAACAGATTTGAAATGATCCTGTCTTTCCTCCATTTTGCTGACAACAGAGAGTATGTTGGGCGGGGTCAACCAGGTCATGATAGACTGTTCAAGGTGCGTCCCATAATAAACCTGATCATTCCACGCTTTTCAGCTGTTTATGGTCCACACAAAGAACTCTTTCTAGATGAGATGACCATAGCGTTCAAGGGAAGGTCAACGTTGAGACAGTACAACCCCAATAAGCCAGGCAAATATGGCTTCAAAGCATTTGTTTTGAGTGAGTCCGGCTCTGGTTATGTTTTGCAATGGTCCATGTACACTGGACACAATTCAGATGATGACGTTGATCGATCATTTAGGTGCCACCCACCTTATTGTTCGTCAACTTATGGCCCCATACTCAGGGAAAGGGCATGCAGTGTACATGGACAGTTACTACACATCACCAGCCATAGCAAACTAAATAGCAGAGAATGACACAGGTTTGTGTGGGACAGTGAGCAGCAACAGGCGTGAAACCATCTGAGTTGCCTATGAAAAAAGGAGATGACCCTGTGTTCATGAGACATGGCAAACTGTTGGCTTGTGCGTGGCATGACACAAAACGTCTCACTATGCTGTCGTCTTTGCATGGGAACTCGTGTGTTCAGAAAAGAATTAGGACTAAACACACAGCAACAGGTTTCCGAGACATAAACAGACCTGTGTGTGTGGACAGGTACAACAACTTTATGGGTGGAGTAGATACAGCTGATCAGAGGATGAAAACCTACCTCTTTCCACACCGATCTAGGAAATGGTACAACCGCATCTTCAATGCGGTTCTAAGCATCAGTGTGGTCAACTCCCACATAATTTACAGCAGGTGTACTCCTGGTCCACACAAGCCACTGAAGGCCTTCATTCAGGATATCATTACTGCTTTACTAGAGGGGTATTCAAAAAAGGAAAGCAAAAAAGGAGGAAGGCCTTCAGCACAGGGGGTAGAAATGCCATTGAGGCTAACGGAACGACACTGGCTCCAAGATACTGTTGACCGCCCAGATTGTGCAGTTTGCTCAGATCGCACCCGCCCTAAAGGTCGCCACCAGACAAAGTACAGGTGCAGTCAGTGTGGGATAGGTCTGTGTGCTGTGCCTTGCAATGAGTGGTACCACACTCTAAAGAACTACAAACAATGTCACCTGGATAGATAGATTGGTTTCTGCAACAAAAACACTTTTACTATTACTAGTTCTGGTATAGCTTTTAGTGTTACTTCACTACTTTTGGTTTACATTTTCCTGTTTACCTGTTCATTTGTTATGTGGATAAAAAAAAAGTTCAAATATGTATAAGTTGCGTAATTATACTGTATATAGCCGCCAGAGCCGCCCAGTGTTGTCAGATTAGATGAGTAAATTTACTCCCCTCAAAAACTTTGGGTCATGCTCAACATTTTTCTAATATACATTAGGCCTTTATCTCTAATCACTTTCAAGCCACAGCCTCTTGAAATCGTGATGTCAAAATCATCATTGTTTGAGGAAAAAAAAAAAAAAAAAAAAAAAAAACCTCTGTTATGGTACAGCAGTAGCTATAGTTATAGTCCACTACTGTTGGTTTACTTGTTCCTGTTTCCTTGTTCAGCTGTTATGTAGATAAAATGTAAAAGAAAACACAAAAAAATATGTTTAGTGTCTGCTAAATTCCAAAACCATAACCATAACATTCTATGTGGCCGCCGCCCAGTGATGTCATAATATGCTAATTAGATGTGTACATTTACTCCCCTCATAAACTTTGGGTCATACTCAACATTTTTCTCATTTACATTTTCCCTATATTTCAAATCACTTTGAAGCCACAGCGATTTGAAATCTTGATGTCAAAATCCAGTGTTTTTTTAAAAAAAACCTGGCGGTTAAAGGGTTAACAATAAGCAAAAACTATCTCCGAAGAGCTATATCTACTGACAAGGTAATGTTTCACGATTCTCAAAAGATTTGAAAGTTGCATTGCTGGTTTTCTCGGTAGGGACTTGCTATGTCTACTGTATGCTATGCTAGGTGAACAATTTGCGTATTACAAGTTTGTTTACAATCAAATTGGCCTCATAAAGATTAGAATCTTGCATAGTGTGCCTTTAATAGTCCAACGCACACACGTTACTTCAAAAGGACACGGTCATTCTAAAGAGTATCGATACTAATAAAATTAGGCATCGTGACATTTTTAATTTCAGGGTATTGCGATACTTTTGTAGTATCGGTTCACCGTATAACACTATCATTGGTGTACATTTTTTTAAGTTCTCCTCTAGTAGCTAAAGGATCAGGCTGCTACCTCGGTCGATGTCACAGGAAGTGACTTTTTCAAGCAAAGAACACAAAGTGCTTTGCAGACAAACAAGCCAAACAAACAGATACTAGATGGAGCAGCGTGACTCGCCAGCACCCGCAACCTAGTACAGACATTAAGACATAAATAAACAAACACATAAACAAGGAAAAATCCCTGTGTTAGTCCATTTCGCCTTAGTTACCCGGCAGCCAGAACGAGGCTACAGGGTACACTTGCCATTACACCTCAGTCCAGCAGATGGTGGTGATGCACTTAATTTGCAAACTGCCAAAAAAACCTCACAGAAATAGAAGAAGGGTTCGCTGGCTCCTTCTTCTTCTTCAAGTTTTTTTTTTGCAGTTTGCAAACAGAGTGCATTGGTCTAACTGACTGCAAACAGAGGCAAATTGGTTTGACTGACTGAAAAAAGCAAAGAGCTAATGTGCTTAACAGACAAGCAAGCAAAACAAACGGATACCAGGCGGAGCATCGTGACTCGCCAGTGCACCCGTAACCTACAGTAGCACAGACATGAAGACATCGTGACTCGCCAGTGTACCAGTAACCTACAGTAGCACAGACATGAAGACATCGTGGCTCGCCAGTGCACCCGTAACCTACAGTAGCACAGACATGAAGACATCGTGACTCGCCAGTGCACCCGTAACCTACAGTAGCTCAGACATGAAGACATCGTGACTCGCCAGTGTACCAGTAACCTACAGTAGCACAGACATGAAGACATCGTGACTCGCCAGTGCACCCGTAACCTACAGTAGCACAGACATGAAGACATCGTGACTCGCCAGTGTACCCGTAACCTACAGTAGCACAGACATGAAGACATCGTGACTCGCCAGTGTACCCGTAACCTACAGTAGCACAGACATGAAGACATCGTGACTCGCCAGTGTACCAGTAACCTACAGTAGCACAGACATGAAGACATCGTGACTCGCCAGTGTACCAGTAACCTACAGTAGCACAGACATGAAGACATCGTGACTCGCCAGTGTACCCGTAACCTACAGTAGCACAGACATGAAGACATCGTGACTCGCCAGTGTACCAGTAACCTACAGTAGCACAGACATGAAGACATCGTGACTCGCCAGTGCACCCGTAACCTACAGTAGCACAGACATTAGGCTAACCTAGCTAAGACATGAAGACATAAATAAATAAACAAACAAATAAACATGTAAAAATCCCTGTGTTGGGTTTAACTGACTGAAAAATGTGTGAAGAATGGAAATTCATGTACATTCTATTAATCACAGCAACTACCTCTAATATGGAAAGCTCATGTGATATGAGTGTGATATCTGTATGACGAGTACTCAATAAATTTAACTGAGGAGAAGGGGTGTGAATTCAGACGCAATTTGCATCTGTCGGCCACTAAGGGCTAACACTAAGAAATGAACACTGGAAATGTTGCTGTGCCTTTTATGCCTATTATCAAAAGATAAAACCTTGCAAGTGTATGTGTTATGTGTTTGTGCATATTTAGCTGTTTCTTTGACTATGCACTATGGATATGTGTTGTGTTCTCTACAAAAACATTTACTGAACTAGCACTCTCTAATGAATAAACAAAATGGTCAGTTGGTTATAGTCATTGCTTTTTGTGTGCTGATTATTTGTGCATTTCCAGCATAACGTTTCCTGTCTGCTGTTCTGGTCTCACAAAACCAGAATGAGTTTAGAGGAGGCTGAAAGAACACAGTAAGATACTCTGACAAGAGTCTGCACTACCCAACCGTGTGACCATGGAGAAGAACAAGGACATGGATGATGCATTGGATGACTCTTTTAACAAGCTCAACATATCAACACGGACCAGAGCAGGGTGAGTGTAGAAAGCATGAACTCACCAAGTTTGTGTGTGTGTCTGTGATACACACATATACATTACACACCACCAGTCTTAGACCACAGAGGTCGGTCAATGTGCTTTTCCTAAAAAAAAGCAAACAGGAATAGCAAATAAAAGCATAGGAGGGAAATAGTCAAAGAAAACAAAAACAAAATTAAAAAAAGAAAACATAAAAACAGACAGGGTAAAACAATTAAAAAATGGGGCATGCCCTGTCAAAATGAGTCCAGTCCAGAAATCCATTTCGAGATATAGCGATTTGAATGCAGAGAGGGTCGAAAAATGACTAAAATATGTATTTTCTAATTTCACCACAAACACAACCTCTTATCTATCACTCCAAGGTTTCCCGCAGCACTTTGTAGCTAAGGCGACCACCTTAGTAACACACGCCTGCCTCCTTAACTACGTTGTCAAAAAAAATGTATAGCCTAGTTATATGAGCGATATCCACTGTGTTACTCTAGGCCTACTGTTTTCTCCCTTTCATTCCATACCGTGACCAACGTCAATCTTCCTTCTCTGCAGAACGCATAAAAAATAATAAAAAACGTGCACAGGGCTTTATTTGGGGCAGGCTTGTAATCGAGACAGGCCTTTATTTCTGCATTTTATCGTTTCGTTTGGAGCGACATACCGGTGGTATACTGTAGGCTATCAAAAGCATACAATTTTCGGTTTGGGATTTATTTTACGTTTGGACTGATTATATTGCTAAATGTTGGGACTGATAGGCACTAAAATCTGTGGGGTATTTGATGGTTCACTATAAGTTTCATGTAGTTGAAAGAGTGTCGGGATTTCCACCCACTGTGTTATTGCGAGACAGGCAGTCGCTTTCAGTCATCGAACGTGCGCTGCTGTAATAGAAACCTTATTGCGTAGCCAAGTAGGCCTACGGTAGCCTAAATTTACTTATTTTTTAATTATGCATGATTTACTTATTTATCTAGTGGTTGAATGTCATCGTGTGTTCAAAATTAATCCAAGACAACTGGTGTGAGACTGCAGCTTTATTCACGACACCATGAAATGTCAAAGTAACAAGCCCACCCATCTGTGGGTGAAGGCAACTCTTACACCCTTAACACACACCCACGGTTGTCACCCACCAGTGATCACCTAACCATCTGTTTTTTTTAACAGAGTTAAGAAATGTTTACCACCCCTCATCCTTAGGGTCACCCCTAGTTTGGTGACACAGGGTTATCTTAGCTTTCCTAAGTCAAAACATTCCAACATAGGGGTTTCAGATGGCACAAGACTCAGAGTAAGAGGATGGTAATTAGATTTCACTACATGTATGTTAGGTATACTAAACATTCAATGAGAGACATATATCGCGCTATCTATCATCGCTCGCCAGACATTCTAATTCAAATTTGTAAATCTTAAGTATAAAATAATCTTAACTTCATTCACTCTCTGTGTATACGTAGATCAAGACAGACTTGCTTGCGGCATAAAAGCATAAATGGTCCACACTTGTTGAGTGCAATTATCAAAGGGCCCTTGAATTGTTCTTTTTTAAACCAAGAAGGATGCCTGTAGCGATGCTGTCAGCTCTGCCATAAGCAGTGACTGTCATCACCTTTACACATTTTGAAAATGTTGTTTTGCACTTTCTTTTGCACTTCAGTGTTGTATAGTTTGTATAAGCTACTGTTTGTTAAAATTGCACACATTAATTCACTGTTCTTATTTGTAAATATTTGTATAGTGTTGTATAGTTTGTATGGTTAAGTCTTTAGTGTATCGCACACACAATACCCCACCCCCGCAAACCCCACCCTACCATCTTGACTAACCAATTTTCTGCGGGAAACCCTGCACTCATTGAAATAGGCCAAATGTGTAGGCTGCACATTAAAGTTTGGATAAAAAAGTTGACATTTTTTGTTCCTTGTTCAGATGCTTGCTGTACGTGAGAACAGGAAAGTTTCCGTTTTCTTTGGTCTGTTAACTTTGTGTTTTGGCTTTTGACCTCTTCAAGAAGTCATCATAAATAGGCTATCCACTTGTAATTATTCTGAAGAAGTTTAATTTTTTAGCCAAGAGATTCAGCAGAAGAAACAGCCACCTAAACAGTTGTTGCTGACCAGATTTCTTGCGGAGATTGCACCCGATTGGTCCGATTCAATTGGTTTTGGAGTTGGCAGCCTATTTAAAAACAAAAACATTATGCATTAAGCATTAGGCTATTGTTGTCCTTGTCATCTTCAGAAGTTGATTGAACATTATAGATTACCTCACAAGCTATGAATGCCTCACGAGTTTTACCGCCTGCGTGAATGGAGCATTTAGAAGCTGCGCTGTGTAGTTAGGATCTTTCGGATAAAACAATAGAGATTCTGAATGTTGCCAGCCGGTTCAGTTGAAATGACAGGTAGGCCTACATCTTCACCAGCATCTGACCACGTCCCATCTGATTGCTCGTCTTGTTTGCTGTTGCTGGCGCTGTCAATCTCTGTTGTCCATTCTCCAAAGAAATCCGTAGCCAAAGATCATTTACACTTCACAAACTTTAAAGCTGATTT
>NW_027468564.1:9992504-10002504 GCF_046254945.1 Alosa pseudoharengus | reverse complement strand
CCTCACGACCAGCAGCAGCTAGTCAGATTCCTGCTCAGTACATCGACCAGGTAACAGAAGTACGAGGCTTCAATGACCCACAGAAGGAAGAATACTTCAGGAAGAGAATTGGTGATGAGAGTCAGGCTAACAGAATCATCTCTCACATAAAGGCATCCAGAAGTCTCCATATTATGTGCCACATTCCAGTCTTCTGTTGGATTGCAGCCACTGTACTTCAGCAGATGCTTGGACAGGACAACACCCAAGAAATTCCCACAACTCTGACTGAGATGTTCATACACTTCTTGCTGATCCAGACAACTCGAAAGGATCAGAAATATCAAGAAAGACAAGAAACAGATAGGAAGAGGCTCTTGAAATCGCAGAAAGAAATTCTACTGAAGCTGGCAGAGCTGGCTTTCAAGAGTCTAGAGAATGGCAACCTCATGTTTTATGAGGAAGACTTGAAAGATTGTGCCATTGATGTCAGTGAAGCCTCAGTGTACTCTGGCATGTGCACTGAGATCTTCAAGACTGAATCTGTGGAATCTCAACAAAAGAAAGTCTACTGCTTTGTGCATCTTAGTGTCCAGGAGTTTCTGGCAGCTGTGTTTGTGTTTCACTCGTATTTGGCTAAAAACCTTGAAGCTCTGAAATCCCTCATCAGTGATGAGTGTAGAGATGAACTCAATCCATCATTTTTATCTTCTCTTCAATCAGCACTAGGACTAAAAGACAATTTACATGTTTTACTTAAGAGTGCAGTTGATAAGGCTTTGGAGAGCCAGAACGGACACCTGGATCTCTTCCTTCGCTTCCTTATGGGAATTTCTCTGGAGAGCAATCACCGACTTCTGCAAGGTCTACTGAGCCGCACACACAACAGCTCAAATAGCATCAAGGAAGCATGTCAGTACCTGAAGAAGCTCAACAGAGAAGGTCTCTCTCCTGAACGATGCATCAATCTTTTCCACTGCTTATTTGAAATGAAGGATGATTCCATGCACAAAGAAATTCAGACATACTTGTCATCACCAAAGAACATCAAACAGAAGTTGTCTCCTGCCCACTGTTCAGCACTGGCCCACATGCTTCTGATGTCTGAGGAGGTGCTGGATGAGATTGACCTGAAGAAATACAACACATCAGATGAGGGGCGCAGGAGACTGATCCCAGCTGTGAGGTGCTGCAGAAAGGCACGGTGAGTTTCTGATGTAGAGACTGTGTTAACTATAGCGACTAAATATAATGTTAAGTCACTAGTCTACTACTAGCTAGGGTGAACCCAGACTAATCTGTTCTTTGACAGGCGTCAATGGGTTTTTTTCCAGGGCCGTATTTACAAAGAATGTTCAGGCTAAAAGTAGCTCCTAACTGCCGAATTTAGGAAAAACTCTATAATGGGTGTGTCCCTCGTAACTTTAGAACTCCTAATTTTTTTGACTAAGTAATTCACAAAGCATTTTAGCCTTAAAAGTAGCATCTAAGTCTGGGAAAGCTTAAAAGAAGTCGAGAGGACTCCTAACTCTCAAACAATCCTAAGGCGTTTTTGTTGCATTTCACGTCACGATGCCGATGTTTTGAAATGAACATGCGGTTCCAGTAGCTGTCAATGGCGAGGGAATACTTGTGCATTGTAATTAAGGGATGCAATAACGCCACCAACAACCAAAACCATTCATTGCATGTAAACTAAATGTAACGTTTCTCCTCTTTGCCAGTGTAGGCCTATGTGTCTTGAAGATTAATTTAAAACCTGTTGCAAAGATACTGCTTCAAACTGCAAAAATAGGCCTATTGTATTTCATTATGCTACTAGGCTACAGTATTTGCTTTGTGTTACTCTTTATTCATTTAGGCTATTTATTAATCATCATGCATCCTTCATACTGTAGCACTTGTGTAGTGCACTCACCAGCAAAGACCTGTCACCTGTGACTCATCATCATAGGGGAGGTTTTTACCACCATTCCGGCATCATCTACCAATCACATCAGTCAAGCTTGTGCATGAGTAATGATGTCAACAAGAGCTAGAGTTAGGAGTTCCTTACTAAGAGTAGGTCTGGAAGCCTTTGTGAATAACTTTTAAGAGAAAACTCCTAGGTAAAAGTTTTTAGGCCTACAATGCACAATTATTCCCTCACGATTGAGAGCTCCTGTGACCGTAACATTGTGACGTGATGTAAAATGCCACAAAAAGCGGATTAGGGTTGTTTGTGAATAGATCTTAGTGAGTTAGGAATCCTCTCGATTTATTTTAAGCTGTCCCAGACTTAGGTGCTACTTTTAGGGCTAAAATGCTTTGTGAATTACTTAGTCAAAAAAAATCCTAAAGTCCTAAAATTATGAGTGACACACCCATTATTTTTAGGAGTTTCTCCTAAATTCCTCAGTTAGGAGTTACTTTTAGCCTTACAATTCTTTGTGAATACGGGCCCAGACTTTCCTGCAGAGCAAATTCAGAGTTAGTCTGGGTTCATGTGTGAAGATGCACTACACTGTTTTAGAACACAGTTTTATTTGAATGAGCTTCTGCAAATGTGCCTGTCAGTAATAGTCTACAGGTGTGACTAATTGATTAATTGGGCCACACCCACTCTGGGACACTTTAAAAGGGTTTTGGTTTAGGCAGAGATTTGTACATTGATGTGTAATACCCATTTTACAACAGTTTGTTAAATTAAAAACAAGTATCTTTACTGTTTAAAAAATGCAAGATGGTGTACACTGGATGTATTTTGATGTTATGAATTGGGAGATTCCATCTTCATTACAGGATTGTGGTTGATGGTGTGGCATAAATGAATTGCTTATATGTATACACTTGTCCTCTTATAACATTACAAATCTTTCAGGTGTGTGTGTGTGTGTGTGTGTGTGTGTGTAATAAATGTTCACTTCAGTTCAGTTCATCTTTATTTATCATTTTGCCCAGGTACTGGTACATGTGCATTGGAAGTCTTGTCAGGTCTCACAGCGTGTGTGTGTGTGTGTATATGTGTATGTGTTTATGTATGTGTATGTGATTTGGCATGGGAATGGTCTGCAAAAGATCACTTGATTGTGTTGATTTATCGGGGCACATTGTATCCCTTACATTTATCCATCTCTGCAATATTTTGTCTTTATTTGTGTTGTTATGCAGACTTGCTGAATGCAAACTCTCAGAGAAGTCCTGTGGAATTGTGGCTGCTGTTCTACAGTCACCAAACTCCCTGACAGAGCTGGACCTAAGTCACAATGACCTGGGGGATTCTGGAGTTCAGCTTCTCTCTAAGGGACTGTCTAGTCCTAACTGCAAACTGCAGACATTAAGGTTGGTGTAAGACATGTCTTTGTAAAGGATTATTATTAGGACTAGTGTGGCATATTATGGTTTGGTTGGTGTTTTATGTAGAAAGAGGCCTTGAGGGACTGAAAAGGCCAAGTAAAAAAGACGAAAAGTATTGGAGGAAAATGCTGCCAAATGTGCCAAGCTTCCAGATTTTTTTTGAAGAAGACAAACATAAGTGGCTACTGGTAAAGAGAGATAGCCATAATTATAGTGGCGTAATTATTGGGATAATGGGCTATGGACGTTGTAGCATTGGCAACCTATTCTCAAGCAACATATTAAATTAATTAAAATATTAGCCTTTTTGTATCATCCAATATGGCGAGTCATAGACTTTGCAAATAGTATGCAATTATTGATTACAAAACTCAAGCTTGATCTGTATGCAGTAGTCTAGGCCTAAAAACAAAAACCTCTGAGCAGCAGATCAGCCAGTCCCCTGCTGAAAATGATCAGCCCGAAATTAGCTATGACTACACGGACAAGTAGAAAGGATAATAGTGTTAACCATATGAATTAAAGTTATTTTATGTAAGAAAGAACTGTATATGACAGCAGTAGCTACATGATCAACCTATATGCCTTGTTTGCTCAGAAGTGGGTGTAGTAAAGGAGCAAATCACCAAACAGCAACATGATAGCTGACCCATGCAAAAAAAAAAAAATCATGTAAACAATAGTTCAATATGCCTCTTAGTGGAATTGTGGGATACATTTCAAATGCTTTATTTCTTCCATCCTGTTTTTACCTTATCAACCTATCCTTGTGGAATATTGGTAGTCTACTAATAAAAACTACAGGATAGTAAGAGCTGAAATGTTGCTTTATTTATCTAATTTCCACTCCGGCCCTGGTGGGTACTATTAATTGAAATCCCTAATCCCTAACTTCACAACAGTTCATGAAATGTGGGGTGATGACAGCAACCCCCCTGCCACTGGCAAGATAGGCGTACAATATCAGTCCCCGCACACTGTTGTTATAATTAGCAATATAATCAGCATGGTGACATGGTGTCCCTGTTAATATAAATTCATTGAAGCCCTTTTAAGGTGTGATGATTTTTTCGGCGGGCTCTATAGAATGGAATCTCACTGCAACAATGAACAGAGAACTTCTCGATGCACATGATGTGCATGAAAAGAAAAATTATGTTTATTCACAGAAATGGAATGTGCATCATGTTAGTTTAGAACAGGCTATTTAGGTATTTGAACCCAGGATGCAGTGCAGCCTGCCATAGTTTTATAGGCTATGCTGATGTAACCTGCGTTGTTGAACCTGCGCGATTCAGCCCTGCACACGCCCGGACTCGAACCCGCAAATAGCATCACCTCGGATCGGGAGGCGAGCGCGCTAACAATTGAGCCAATAGCCCAGGCTACTGGCTCGCATGCCAGCAGCACTCTTGAAGCGTTGGGGAGTGAGGTTTACCAACGTTCCACAAGCACAGCTAAGCTAGCTGGCATCCGTTACACTGACAAGTGCTGCAGATCAGTCTCTGATAGCCTAGAATCTAGACGCACCCTAGCGGCGGCAAATTAATTTGATCACCCTGTACGTCTAGTATCAAACCATAGGGATTTCTATTGCCTGACACCGTGGACGTCATCCAATCACAGCGCTCTATTTTGTTAGAGAGTATTAAGGCGGCTTAACAGGATAACGACAGTCCTGCGACGGTGAACAACAAGGAGGTGGCTATGGCGAACGAAGAGCGGTTGTTTGAATCGGCGTTGGCGTCAACTTTGGAGGAGTTGGACTTGTGCTTTTCTTTGAAAGTTGAGCAACACAATGCATTTAAGTCATTCCTTTCGAAGAAGGATGTATTTGCCGTTTTGCCGACCAGATACAGATATGGTCGTAGCGCTGGCCTATTGCATGCCTAGGCAGTTTGAAAGACAATTCTCTGCCCGCCCCTTGGATTAAGCGAGGTGAATGGTTCGATTCCAGATTATACATTTCAATGGTATAGGATGGCCCGCCAGGCTAAGTCTCTGAGGCTATGCCCTCTGCTTCTTAGCAGACTTTTAACATAGCCTGTGCATGTGTTATGTAACTGGAGTTGATTTATGTTTTATGTAATGGGATAAATATTATTTATGTATGGATTTCTATGCAACGTCACAAAAACATGCGTGCGCAACAATGCTCTCCATGAAAAGAATAAAATGAGTTTTTGTGCTGAAAACTGCACCAATTCGAAATCACGATGGTTAGATTGTTCAATATCGGAATGCATGTCTTCGCCAAAAATGACAAAATACGATGTTATATTAATAATGCAAATGAACGGCAAACTCTGAAATATAGTCTGAGATGAGATGTTATTATCATTGAGACAACAGGGGTATACAAAAAATCTGATTGTAGCTTACAGCAGCCGACTATTAAGTTTATAACGTTGTGGACGGCCACCAAGCGTCTTCTGCGCCACGGCTGCGCACGCATCTAGTTTTGTTGGTAAACGAGCACTCCCGCGCATCTAGTTTTGTTGGGTCGCACTCGCAGTCGCTGCCTAGCAACCGGGACAGTTGGAAAACAGAGAAGACATGAAGCTACACGGTTTTGACAGTGGGATGAAAAAGTTACTAAAAAGGCTACAATCTGTCATAACAGTTCAGTCTACTGTAGTAAAGTTAGGTCGTACAGTCACTGAGGTCGATAGTCACGTATTATTTTCAGTATGAGTCTGTTGAGTCGACATTGCGGAGGTTAGCAGTAGTAGCTGGATGTGGCAGTTGTTTGAGGTAAGACGTTAACGTTAGTTATTTGACTGAAGCGGTAAGTGCTAGTGCTAACTAGATCAGCAAGAGAGTATTAACACATCCCGGTACAAACGTCTTGGGAGCTGTTTACTGTTGATCGGGAAGGACAGAGAAGAGGGAGTGTCTGCCATAGTGAGACTAAGTTAACGTTACCGTTACAACTTGGTGGACGTTGGAAAAGCCTCGAGTGGAAACCGTTAGCCTGGAAGCTCATCGCTCGCGCAGCCAACCTTCCCAACTCCACAGCGATTCTCAGGGCAACGGTCGCCTCGCGTCTTCCCTGCCCACCAGTGACCAGTCTCCGCTGCTGGTCCTGCTAAGAGGTGTGTTGTGTTTGTGTGTCGCCTGAAATGTACTGTAGCTACGGTTTGTTTTACACATTCTTTTAGCGACCTAGTGGAACAGTCAACGTAGACTAAACCTAACACGTAGACTAGTTAACAAGGAGTATTTTTCTTGAAAGACACTCGTTTGAACGGCCATCACTAACGTTATCGTAAAGTCTGTCGGTCTCCATGGACTGAACTGATACATTGATGAACTCTTGTCACAGCAAAGTGTGTGTGTGTGTGCGTGTCTGTGCGTGCGTGCATGGATGGGATGGATGAGTGACCTGACCTGATGGGCTAAACCGATTGCACTGCGCTGGCCTACAGTATGTCATATGTGACGTGTTAAGTATACATCTTCACTCCGGGGTTTCATGACGTATCTGGTGTGTACAGGCTTTTAATTATAAAATACCCCCCCCCCCTCTCTCTCTCTTTCTCTCTCTCTCAGACTCAGCAAGTGTGGTGTATCAGATGAAGGTTATGTCTGTCTGGCTCTGGCTCTGATGATAAACCCCTCCTGTGTGAAAGATCTGTACGTGAACAACAATCATTCTGGAGGATCAGCACAGAAGCTGTTATCTGCTACACTGGAGGATCCTCACCGCAAAGTTGAAACACTTCAGTATGTAATCTAGAGAACCAGAAACATCAAGATGTAGTCTGGATTTATTTATTTATTTATTTATGTGTTTATGTGTTTATTTATGTGTACTTACATTTATATAAGTGAGAAGAGAATACATTGAATTGCATCCCTACTGCGTAATCTCCTACCCTGGAAATCCAGAGTTCTCGCGAGAGCACAATGGAATTGTCTTTGCAAGACACTCTGGCAATGAGCAGTGATGCACGTTACTTTTTCCCCTTGCATTCCGGGGAACCAGCTAAACTGATGAAGACAGTGCTGCAAAGTTGGAGGACAGTACACATTGGTCGTAGTGTTATCCGATTGCGTCAAAGTCCGAAATCATTCAGAGTAAACATGGTCTAGTGTTATCCAATTGCGTGCAGTGAGATTTTTAAATGCCTGCTTGTTTCCGCCCCTTGAGTTGGGCCATTACATTGTTCGTGACCCTTAATCTTTCTAGATTACCAGGGTCTGGATTTTCCACACATCCACACAGAACAGAACATTTGATTTACAGACTTAAGCAAAAAACTCTATTCAAAAAACTTTTCAATAACAAAATGCATTTCCTACTGTAGTGTCTCCATACACTAGAACAACAGTACATTTGATTGGCAGATACCATAATCAACGAAAAGCGGGAAACCCAGGAGTAAATGTGTTTCTAATGTAATTCTAGTGTTGTTTAACAAGTAGGCTACAGTATGTGTCCTGTTACTGTTACTGCAGAAGGACTCTGTAGTCCTTACTACAGGCAACAAATGAATCATGAATCAATCAATAATCAGCAAATCTACATGCAGCATCAACTGTTTACACTGGTACCATTTTCTGTGCATTTCACTATATTGAGTCGATTTGATTCAAAGTAACCGTGCATAGTGATATGTTGAGTTCTGTCATAATTCTGTCAAATGTTGTTGCAGATTTGCTGACTGTAAACTCACAGATAAATCCTGTGAGATTGTTGCTTCAGTTCTACAATCACCAAACTCCCTGCTACAGCTGGACTTGACTGACAATGACCTGGGGGATTCTGGAGTTCAGCTTCTCTCAAAAGGACTGTCCAGTTTTAACTGCAAAATACACACATTAAGGTGGGTATACATTTTATTATCATCTTAGATTTCCTGATTAGGGAGAAAAACCATGACAATATAACATCAATTGGTCAGAACCAAAAAGTAGCATTGAACATGCTGAACCTTAATGCTTATGCTTAGAGTTTCAAAATCTGTTTCTGGATTGGTCTAGTCCGTGACACATTATGTTACAATAAAGTAATATGGCACGAGTGAGAGTGGCATCAGTAGCAGATATCACCATGGCTGTTATTTGCAATCAGGCACGAGGCCACAGGCCAAGGCCAGGTGTTTGACATGGTGCCTGAACATTTATTTAGAGCACTGGAGCAGTTCTGTAGTCTATTGATATTTTCTATCATTTTTAGAACTATTAATAATAATGCCTATTCTTAAAGTCCACTGCCCAACAATGTCATTTAGGTGCTGAATAGATATAGTGCTGATAGGAAGTTTTTTCAGTTACATTTTGACATCTGTAAAAACAAATGTGTCTAAGGAGGAGTGTGTACTAATTCAATAGATATCTCCTCCACACTTCGCATCACAGTCATCATATTCAATTGACTAGAGTCTCTCTCTCTCTCTCTCTCTCTCTCTCAGGCTCTCTGATTGTCTCATCTCAGAGAAGGGTTGTGGTTTTCTTGCTTCAGCTCTGTCTTCAAACCCCTCCCATTTAAAACTGCTTGATCTCAGCTACAATTATCCTGGAGAATCAGGACTGAAGCTGTTATCTGCTAGACTGGAGGATCCTGTCTGTAAACTGGAGATACTGAAGTATGTTCAGAAAGAACCCCCATTGTTGCACATTTAAACATTCAGCACGTTTTCATGCCAGGAATAAACCGTTTTGAATCAGTCTATTGCCCAAATTCCGTTTATGTCAATATTCCGTTTAACCTGTTTACAAGCAAGTAGAATGTCACATTTTGAGCATATTGCTGTTTACATAGCAATCGACATTATTCCAAATAGGCTCCTAACGTCCTGACGTAAATCTCCACTGGTGGAATTCCCTCTTTTGGCTGCATAATACAACGTCTTCAGGGTCTTCCACCTATATTTCACTTGTTCAAGCGTACATCGATAGCCATCCTCATCAAGTTTTTAACAAAACTTTTTAAAAACGTCGCTATTACGACATTTTCTCCCGTCAATGAACTCCATGACGTGCATGTGCAAGACATAAGTTTATCTACTCGTCTTTCCAAAAGTGTGTGCGTTGTTTTGCCATGATTAGGAAAGTGCCTGAGAGACAATCGGTTCATGTTTTCCTAATTCTGTGGGAATTGAGCATGCGCAGGCCTACAACACTCTTCCTTCTGGGAGCATATTCCGTTTCAAGTTTTTTCATGACCCAATATTCCATTTAAAACAGGCTTTGGTTTATTAATAAACTGAATATGGCCTTTTTCGGTTTATTTCAATCAGAATAAGGTGTTTACAAGACACGCGCATATTCGGTTTATTCCCAATAAACTGATTCGAAACCGTTTATTTGCTGCATGGAACCGTGCTGATTGTCTCCATTGTGGAGACCATAGTTATTTCTTCATACCGAGCGTACCGGCCTATTTTCAAATGTGTATTATATTTATTTACACAAGTATATTTATCTCTTTGATGCAACATGCAATAGTGCAAATATTTAGAGGTGCATTCAAATTCGCACGCATAACCAAATGTTAAGGAAACTGTTTTCTGTTAACATTCATGACTGTTTACCGAATCTGAACGCCTCTCAGATTCCAGGCTGCAAGATTAACAGAAAGACTTGCTTGTGTTGCTGGTGGTCCCTGATCATGCATTAAATTATGGAGTTTCACTGTTGGAAAGTGCATTTGTTATTCAGAGATACTCCTCTGGTTGCT
>NW_027468564.1:9975004-9987504 GCF_046254945.1 Alosa pseudoharengus | reverse complement strand
TTGGTAGATTGAGTAGGAGTGTGTGTGTGTGTGTGTGTGTGTGTGGCTAGATTGAGTAGGTGTGTGTGTTGGTTGATTGAGTAGGAGTGTGTGTGTGGCTAGATTGAGTAGATGTGTGTGTTGGTTGATTGAGTAGGAGTGTGTGTGGGGGGGGGGGGGGTAGATTGAGTAGATGTGTGTGTTGGTAGATTGAGTAGGAGTGTGTGTGTGTGTGGGTAGATTGAGTAGGAGTGTGTGTGTTGGTTGATTGAGTAGGAGTGTGTGTGTGTGTGTGTGTGGGGGTAGATTGAGTAGGAGTGTCTGTGTGTGTGTGTGTGTGTGTGTGGGGGTAGATTGAGTAGGAGTGTGTGTGTCTGTGTGTGTGTGTGGGTAGATTGAGTAGGAGTGTGTGTGTGTGTGTGTGTGTGTGTGTGGGTGGGTGGGTAGATTGAGTAGGTGTGTGTGTTGGTAGATTGAGTAGGAGTGTGTGTTCCCATTTCACCCACTCCTCTTGTCTGCATATGTGTGTGTGTGTGTTCCCCATATTCTGATGAGGATGTTATCTCTGTATGTGTATGTGTGTGTGTGTGTGTGTGGGCGTATGTTTGTATTGACATACTGTGTGTGTGTGTGTGTGTGTGTTTGTTTGTGTTGACATGGTGTGTGTGTGTTCTCATGTTCTCTCTGTATGTGTGTGTGTGTTCTCATGTTCTCTCTGTATGTGTATGTGTGTGTGTGTGTGTGTGTGTTGTTAAGGTGTGTGGGCGTGTGTTTGTGTTGACATACTGTGTGTGTGTGTGTGTGTTTGTTTGTTTGTGTTGACATGGTGTGTGTGTGTTCTCATGTTATCTCTGTATCTGTGTGTGTGTGTGTTTGTTTGTGTTGACATGGTGTGCGTGTGTTCTCATGTTATCTCTGTATGTGTGTGTGTGTTCTCATGTTCTCTCCTCTTGTCTGCAGATGCCTGTGATCTCACACTGGACCCAAACACAGCACACAGATATCTCTCTCTCTCTGAGGGGAACAGAAAGGTGACACGTGTGGATAAGGAGCAGCCGTATCCTGAACACCCAGAGAGATTTGACTCCAGTTATCAGGTGTTGTGTAGAGAGGGTCTGACTGGACGCTGCTACTGGGAGGCTGAGTGGAGTGGATATAGAGCTGATATATCTGTGGCCTATAAAAGCATCAAGAGGAAAGGGGGCAGTGATGACGTCACAATGGGAGGGAATGCCAAGTCCTGGAGTCTGAACTGCACTGATCACAGATACTATGTCTGGCACAATAATAAACGCACTGACATACCTGCCCCCTCCTCTGACTCCAGAACAGTAGGAGTTTACCTGGACTGGCCGGCCGGCACTCTGTCCTTCTACAGCGTCTCCACTGACACACTCACCCACCTGCACACGTTCCACTCCACATTCACTGAGCCCCTCTATCCAGGGTTTAGGCTTTATTGGAGGTCCTCAGTGTCCCTGTGCAAGATCACATGAGCTCCTCCAATAGGTACATCTACCTTTACAACCTTTTTCTCTCTCACTCTCTCTCTCTAATTCAGTGTGTGTGTGTGGTGTGTGTGTGTGTTTGTATGTTGTCTCTCTATTTCTCTTTCTTTCCCCCTCCCTTCTTTCCTCCCTCTCTCTCCTCCAACAGGTACATCCACCCCCCCCCCCCCCTCACTCTCCCTCAGTCCCTTCGCTTCCTCTTTCTCTCCGTCTCTCATTCTCCTCCTTTGGGCTGATTTTCAGATTTGTGTGTGTGTGTGTGTGTGTGTGTGTATGTGTGTGTGTGTGTGGTTTGTATGACACTGTAATGTAATACAGGCTTGTAGGCACAAGAAGCTCTTTTACAAACAACTTTAGTAAAGAGGGTATTTTTGCTTTGCATCAGATTGAATGATGCCCACTGGCATATCACACACATCAAGCTAATATAGTGTGTGTGTGTGTGCGCGCGCGTGTGTGTGTGTGTGTGTGTGTATGGTTTATTTGTTTTTTGTATGATACTGTTTTCTATTTAACAAACTGCCAAAGACTTAAATTCATCAAGTCAGACATTCCAACATTCCACAGTAACCACGTAACCGTAGCAACATCCATTGTGATGCTTGATCTGTGGCCCTGGCAGTGGAGCAGGGCTTGTTGCTATGACATTAGCTCCAGCTTTGGCCCATAGACTGTATAAAGAACTGCAGGAACACCAGTCACACACACTCCTGTTCAAACACATGTGTAATGCTGAGATGCTGTTTAGATATTGATATGTATATTCTATTATATAATTACTGTTCTGGTGAAACTAAACAAATGCTGATATTGCTTTCTTTATATTATGCTCTTCTCCTAACAAAATGAATGTGTGGATTATAAGTGTTTCAACAACAACAATATGATGTATTCTGTTCTCCCTAAAGTTTAGTTATTTGTTGAATTTCTTTGAAAAAGTATTTTCTAATCTGAGGTGTCAGTGGTTCTATATACAGTATGTGTTGACATAGAAAAAACATGCTTGTTTTTCTGACTTAAAATATGTAAATAAAATGTGTTTCTGACTTTTAAATGTCTGAATAAAGATTCTGAAAAGGAGATGTGATGAACCTGTTGTCAGTTGATTTGTTTAATTGTTTTCTATGCCATACCAAAACAGAATATATGTGATTTTTATTTTGTGATTTCTTTCTTTTCTTCAAACTTCCTTTTTCTGTAGTTGGACATGGCATGCATTGACCACCAAGGTCATCTCTCTATTCAGTGCAACACTGTACCAGATTAGATTAGTGTATTGCAGTAGTATAATAACTAGGGCTGTCAAAATAACACATTAACTTTGATTAATTAATTACAGAAATATTAAGGCATTAAAGAAAATAAAGCTGCTTAATCACATTTCGTGGTGACATTTCACACAGTGCAGTGTGGCTATAGTGACTGAAGGACGCAGACGAGAAAGCTGCTTTGAATGAAACGTTTAGCCTGTTTTATAAGAACGCCCAGACTAATCCTGTTGACAGGAGCATCCATCTACTATTACTGCAGTAAGGAATTCCCATTGCCTACCATGGGAGTCCGTCAAGTCTGAAATATCACCAGAGCATGTTTAATAGGTAGCCTGGCTCTGGTATCACCTCAATGCAAAGCAATCTGGAAGTAGGCCTACAAGTTAGCACACCTCTTGATGATGATAATGCTAGCTGCCAGCCTTGTTAAAGTTACTTTGCTAACGTAGTGTATTGTTTGCTTAGCCTATAGGCAGGGGTCGGCAATTACGTTTGGACCCGGGCCAATTTTTTTTCAGACAATGGCATCGCGGGCCATAGCTTTTGTAATGGGGGGGGGGGGGGGGGGGGGGGGGTTATAGGCCTACTATTTAAATTATGAATCATTATATTATATTAAAATAAACATCATCTAACTTTTAAAATGCATTTAATTTAATTCCATTAAAAACGTTTATTTGCTTATGTGCGCTGTTTTTATGCCACCTGCTGCATCTCCTGTCGTCTCTCATGAAACAGGCGACTTGCCTACCAACTTGCCGTAACTAATGTGTACAAATATTATTCTTTTGGATGACGTGTAAATGATTAGCTGAACATTGCTATATGCTAGTTATCGATGCAAAATGTCGTTGTCAAAAGCCTTGAAAAGAAAAATTGATTCAGAATGCAGGACCTACAAAGAAGAATGGAAGCAGAGGTATGTGTTGAGCCTGCCTGCATTTATTAATGCCAAGCCTATTAATTTAACGAAACATAGGCTATTTTTGACCTTGCCCACTGGAAGAGGGAGACAGGACACTTTTGTTTTTTTTTTTGCACAAGATTACGCGCACTCGCGTGCCAATACCGTTCCGACCTGTGCGTCATGGATAACTGCAAGGATGTTCCACCTGTTGTTTTGTCACTTTAGTAGGACTATCATCTATACCTCAATAAATGTTTTGAAATTGATGGGATTGCTGTAGGCCTTTTTTTCTTTTTAAAAACATGGGGTTAAAAAAAAATTCATTTTTTTTTTTTTTTTATTTAAACAGCAAATTAACGTCATCTCGCGGGCCAGATAGAATAGATGGCGGGCCAAAATTGGCCCGCGGGCCACTATTTGCCGACCCCTGCCTATAGGCCTACCCTACGACTGACTAACTAACTAACCGACAAACTCCCTTACTAAATTGACTAAATTTGTTGCACACTTGAAAATGTCTTCAAATGTATGTTGAAGGTGGTTACATTTATTTCCATTCCAAAAACTTCACACATTGCATTTCGATTCGCACTTGCAGGCTATGCTGCTTTTTTGTCTCGTTTTCTCAGAGCCCTGCGTTCTCTTATCCTGGACTGCCACCTACTGGATAGAAAAGGTAACAACCTAGTAATTACGTGAACAAAAATCTACAACATGTTTGAATGGCCAAAAAAGGATAAATCATGGGGTGGTATACCACACATTACCTTGGTGTTAGGGTAGCTTACTCTGCACACGCCATTGACAGTGAGTAGTAACTTCAGTCATTTGCATCATACAAAAAATCTGACACCAGGAACTACGCTGATGCCTGAGCCAAAGGGGAAATTAATAAAAGAGAGACGTTGAACTTTAAAGTCTATAATGTTGTTGTATAATGTTGGTTTGGCTCTTCATTGATTCACTCATCTGCCGAAATTGATTTTAAGATAAGTTCATAGCAAAAATGGATGCATGCGATTAATTCAGATTAATTAATCACAGAGTTTGTGGGAGTGGAAGGGAGTTCCAGAGTTTGGGGCCAGCCACGCTAAAAGCCCTGTCACCCATGGAACGGAGATGTGCAGTGGGGGTGGATAGGAGGTGGGCATCAGTGGAGCGTAAGGTGCGGGTAGGTTGGTAGGGGGTCAGGAGGCTTGAAAGATAAGAGGGTGCAAGATTATGTTGGGCTTTGAGTGATGTATTTGATGTGAGAGTCAAAGGAAAGGGTAGAATCAATTGTGACACCAAGGTTTTTGACTTTACAGGTAGAGGTGGTGAAGTAGCCAGGGATGGATAACCAGCCTGCGCTCCCGCACCAGCAGGCTCAGGTACAGCTTCTTTCCAGAGGCTGTAACACTGCTGAACAAAACTTCACCTCCTGTCCTGCATTTGCACTTTAGCTGTTACTAGTTTACCTGTTTACTTTTTACTACTGCACTGTTTACATTGACTGTATTGCACTGCTTACCTGCTTACATTACTCCTACTACTCTGTTTTACCTATGACTTTGCACTGCCAACACCCCATACTATATATTATATTTATATATATATACATATATACATATATTTAGGTAACACTCCAAAAAGAGGTGCCATAATAAATAGCAAACTAGTAATTACCTAACCCTTTGTTAATATTTGTTAATTGTTACTAAAATATCTATTTGGCACAAGTTAATAGTTTTTTCATCATTAATTAAATATTAGTTGTTTGCATAAAATCTGTATGTTAATGTTTTAACAAATCTATTAACTAATATTGTATTAATATATGTTAATAGTTAACTAAATATATTTTTGGCACTAATTAACAGTTATTTCTTACATCATTTAAATGTTTATTTACAAACTATATGCTAATATAAAAGTTAATGACATATTATTATTTATCTAGCTTTTCTGATTAGCTTTGTGGATAATTTATGGAATTTATGGTTTATGGCTTTATGGTCTTGTGGGGTGTATAAGGCACCCTACTGCCAGTGGTTGGTTGTGTGAGAGTTTGCGCTCCTCTTCTTCCACTTCATCCTTATTGGATACCTCTGTGGTTGGCTGTCCTGTAATTGGTGACTCTCTGTCTAGTGTTTGAAAGTAGTGTACTCTTTGCCTTTGGAAGTACTATTTGGTTGCTGCTTGAATTTGGTGAAATTCAGGGGAGGGGGGTGTAACAGAGTTAGAAATGTAGTTCAGTGTTTGTATGTGATTTTTGACGTAATTAAGCAGCTTTATTGAGATTGGTATTTTGGAGCTCCCTTTGGAGAAACACTATACAGCAGCTCTGCTGCGTTTTGTCCTTGTATTGTTGCCATAGCCGATCAGAAGCGGTATGCTTTGCATTGCGTAGGTTGACTGTATAAAGCTCTCCCCACTTTGTTTTAATTTTGTAACTGTAAAATGTTGTTTAAGTTGAAAACTTAAGTTGATATATCACCTGTATTATGTTACTTTACATGTGTTGTTAAGATTTGGGTGCAATTCTAGCAACTTAGAGAACGTTTATTAATGTTTTCATTATGACCACGAGTACACACTGAGTCTAACGTGACTAGCTGTAAACTCCGCTAGCAACTTTCCATGCATTCAGTGTAGTTTAGCTTAGTGTGCATGGAAAGTGCAATTCAGTCTAGCAGGAAATGAATGTACATTTAGTTTAGCATTATGTTTATGCATTACCTCCGTATGGTCTACGTCTGTGAGTGTTTAGTGAGTCTCAGAATATTAATACACTGTCGTTCTGTGCACCTGAACATTCCAAGTCGCATGTCTCCCTTGCTAGTAGGGCTGACAGTGATGGTATAGGAATGATGCATGTAATATAGCCCATTCAACTACTTGTTGTTTTGTTTTAACTTTTCTTAAAGGAATAAATGTGATAAGCCAGTTTTGGTCTCAGTCCCTTCACCGTCTGACTAGTTATATATTACTAATATATTAATAAAGCTTAACCAACTTTATTATAAGGGTCCCCCATACTGATAGTTATATATTACTAATATATTAATTAAGCTTAACCAACTTTATTGACCTCTCCAGAATAAGTCCCGCCTCCGTAACTTCCGTATCCATCCAACTTCCGGGCGTGGATTGTCTATGCCTCTATGGGAAATAACATGGCGTTTCGAAATATCATACCGGTAAAACATCTGTAGGTAGCGAAGTTGAAAAAGCTGGTGGGCAGATTGGCCTACACACTTCTGCCATCTAGTTTCCACTGGATTTTTTGATTGTCGGTGCCGTTTAAGTAGTATACTATAGACTATAATACTTAAACGGCACCGAAAATCAAAAAATCTTAAACGGCACCGACAATCAAAAAATCCAGTGGAAACTAGATGGCAGAAGTGTGTAGGCCAATCTGCCCAGCAGCTTTTTCTACTTTGTCACCTACAGAGTTTGACAGGTACGATCTTTCAAAACGCCATGTTATTTGCATAGACAATCCACGCCCGGAAGTTGGATGGATACGGAAGTTAGGAGGCGGGACTTATTCTGGAGAGGTCTATTATAAGGGGCTCCACACTGATAGCTATATACTACTAATATATTAATTAAGCTTAACCAACTTTATTATAAGGGTCCCCCATATTGATAGTTATATATTACTAATATATTAATTAAGCTTAACCAACTTTATTATAAGGGGCCCCACGCTTATAGCTATATACTACTAATATATTAATTAAGCTTAACCAACTTTATTGCAAGCGGTTCCGGCGCCGACAACAGTGGCAGCATGTCAAGGTAGCTCCGTGTTTTTTTCTTGAATTTCCCCTTGGGGATCAATAAAGTATCTATCTATCTATCTATCTATCTATTGTAAGGGTCCTATGGAGAGTTCGGTTCATATTGGGATAGGCAGAAGCACAGTTTAATAACAATTAGTTAAATAATAATAAGTCCTTAACTTTTCTATTAACATAGTTTGCAAATAAACATTTACCATTTAAATGATGCAAGAAATAACTGTTAATTAGTGCCAAAAAGACATTTAGTTAACTATTAACACATATTAATACAATATTAGTTAATAGATTTGCTAAAACATTAACATACAGATTTTATGCAAACAACTAATATTTAATTAATGATTAAAAAACTATTAACTTGTGCCAAATAGATATGTTAGTAACAATTAACAAATATTAACAAAGGGTTAGGTAATTACTAGTTTGCTATTTATTATGGCACCTTATTATGGAGTGTTACCTACCTTGGTTATACATGTAATCTGAGGTAAAGGCTACATAAATAAACTGTACACTAACCATGCTGTTTGCTAACACACCATTATATAGTAGCCTAATTTTAAACATGTTTAACTAATAAGCTATGATATCTATACAATACAATTAGCAATAATTGTCATAGGTAGTAGGTAGTTTAGGTTACATACTGTATCATGCCAACATTATAGCTTAACGGATTTATATAGAAGCAGATCTTAACATTGTGAAACACATGGCCCAGTTTTCAGAAACTGTCACATCAGAGAGTGGAGTAGCATCAGACCTCATCCTCCTCTTTGTGCTTATATACAGCAGTTCAAAATAAAAAGCAAACCATGTTTAGCCATTTTGACTGAAAGGTCATCTTATTCTGTTTTATTATATTAGGCTCTAGTTATGATAAGAGGCACATATCAAATGTCTCCTTCATGTAGATAGAGATGATAGAGAAGATGTGATTGAGGATGATGGAGGCTCTAGTTATGATAAGAGGCACATATCAAATGTCTCCTTCATGTAGAGAGAGATGATAGAGAAGATGTGATTGAGGATGATGGAGGCTCTAGTTATGATAAGAGGCACATATCAAATGTCTCCTTCATGTAGAGAGAGATGATAGAGAAGATGTGATTGAGGATGATGGAGGCTCTAGTTATGATAAGAGGCACATATCAAATGTCTCCTTCATGTAGAGAGAGATGATAGAGAAGATGTGATTGAGGATGATGGAGGCTCTAGTTATGATAAGAGGCACATATCAAATGTCTCCTTCATGTAGAGAGAGATGATAGAGAAGATGTGATGGAGGATGATGGAGGTGAAGAGAGCAGGGGGTATGGCTGCTCTGAGCACAGTGAGCACATGACACAAGAGCAAATAGGCAGAGCAATGCACAACAGCTTTTGCCAGAGGATCCAGGACCATGGGCAGATCAATTAGCAAATGATCAGAGAGACCCCACAGTACGCATGGAGTCATGTCATGTAGCTTAAACGTAACCTTAGCAACCACAGTAGAGTAGGCTAGAGCATGCTGGGAAATGATCAGAGAGACACCACAGTACGCATGGACTCATGTCATGTAGCTTAAACGTAACCTTAGCTGCTCTGAGCACAGTGTGTGTGTGGAGGGGGGTTATGTAATCATGCGCTACATATCATGTAGTTTAGATATGTGCACTTTGTGGGTATTGAACCATCGATTTGGGTAGCCTGCTACTTACAGACAGGTCATAGCCGAAACAGCTGAGCCACATTTACTGTACGTGAAGGAGCCGACGTATTTCACTAATACACTTTTAATTACTTAATGACTTCAGTGACTATAAACACAAGGAGTGTTGATTTAAGGATCTCACAAATCAGTGATTGTGTCATGTGAGCACTTCAAATTATAAACAAAACAATCAAATTAATAGCAAATAGGGTACTGGTGCATTTACACAGTCCATAACATTTAAATGTGTGATTGAAGGTTAATATTTAATGAGGTGATTGCTCGCCACCTGTTCATGGTTGAAAACTCTATTTAAGTCCATTTTTGAGGTTGATCTTGTTCAGACACCATGGCACGCAAGCCACAATTCACAAAAATAGAACTGGAAATACTTATAGATGAAGTTCAACAACATAAATAAATGTTATTTTCCAAATTCAAAATTACTAACTCAAAACAAAACACGTGGCAAACCATTACAACTAAAGTGAATGCAGTTGGGGAGGGGTGCAGGAGCGTAGAAGACATCCGCAACAAATGGAAGGACTACGCCAGTGTGACAGAGGAGGGCTGCCGCCAGAAGAAGGGAGCACCATAGAACTGGTGCGGGAGTAAATACAGCAGCTTCCCTCACACCACTGGAGGAAATAGTTCTGGGGATTTTGGGGCCAGTGGCACTGGAGGGCATCTCTGGTGGGATCGACTACCCAGTGTCCAGCGGCCCTCCACCACATCTTCCTGCCACTGGAGGGCATCTCTGGTGGGATCGACTACCCAGTGTCCAGCGGCCCTCCACCACATCTTCCTGCCACTGGTTCTATGCCACTGGATCTCCACACCCAGGGTCCTCGCCTGCTCCTCAGAGAAAGGACTCCCCATCTCCTGCTCCCTCCTACTGTACCTATAGTGAGGAGCTCCATCTCCTGCTCCCTCCTACTGTACCTATAGTGAGGAGCTCCATCTCCTGCTCCCTCCTACTGTACCTATAGTGAGGAGCTCCATCTCCTGCTCCCTCCCGCACCAGGTTCAGAGGAACGTTCCTGCGGCGGCCCTCCTCCAATAGTCCCCATCTCCTGCTCCCTCCCGCACCAGGTTCAGAGGAACGTTCCGAGGTCCTCGCCTACATTTTCCCTCCAATAGTCCCCATCTCCAGTCCCCTCCTGCACCAGGTACAGCACCACCACCTGCTGAAGCACCATCACCACCAGAAACATCACCACCTCCAGAGTTTCAAAATCTGGCATCGGTAGCATATATCACCATGGCTGTTATTTGCAATCAGGCACGAGGCCAGAGGCCAAGTACAGTGTGTTTTACATGGTGCCTGAACATTTATTTAGAGCACTGGAGCAGTTCTGTAGTCTATTGATATTTTCTATCATTTTTAGAACTATTAATAATAATGCCTATTCTTAAAGTCCACTGCCCAACAATGTCATTTAGGTGCTGAATAGATATAGTGCTGATAGGAAGTTTTTTCAGTTACATTTTGACATCTGTAAAAACAAATGTGTCTAAGGAGGAGTGTGTACTAATTCAATAGATATCTCCTCCACACTTCGCATCACAGTCATCATATTCAATTGACTAGAGTCTCTCTCTCTCTCTCTCTATCTCTTTCAGGCTCTCTGATTGTCTCATCTCAGAGAAGGGTTGTGGTTTTCTTGCTTCAGCTCTGTCTTCAAACCCCTCCCATTTAAAACTGCTTGATATCAGCTACAATCATCTTGGAGAATCAGGACTGAATCTGTTATCTGCTAGACTGGAGGATCCTGTCTGTAAACTGGAGATACTGAAGTATGTTCAGAAAGAACCCCCATTGTTGCACATTTAAACATTTAGCACGTTTTCATGCCAGGAATAAACCGTTTTGAATCAGTCTATTGCCCAAATTCCGTCTATGTCAACATTCCGTTTAACCTGTTTACAAGCAAGTACAATGTCACATTTTGAGCATATTGCTGTTTACATAGCAATTGACATTATTCCAAATAAGTCAGTGACGCAGCCTAATAGGCTCCCAACGTCCTGACGTAAATCTCCACTGGTGGAATTCCCTCTTTTGGCTGCATAATACAACGGCTTCAGGGTCTTCCACCTATATTTCACTTGTTCAAGCGTACGTCGATAGCCATCCTCATCAAGTTTTTAACAAAACTTTTTAAAAATGTCGCTATTACGACATTTTCTCCCGTCGATGAACTCCATGACGTGCATGATGGCAAGACATAAGTTTGTCTACTCGTCTTTCCAAAAGTGTGTGCGTTGTTTTGCCATGATTAGGAAAGTGCCTGAGAGACAATTGGTTCATGTTATCCTAATTCTGTGGGAATTGAGCATGCACAGGCCTACAACACTCTTCCTTCTGGGAGCATATTCCGTTTAAAGTGTTTTCATGACCCAATATTCCGTTTAAAACAGGCATATGCTTTGGTTTATTAATAAACTGAATATGGCCTTTTTCGGTTTATTTCAATCAGAATAAGACAAGACACGCATATTCGGTTTATTCCCAATACCTCGTGATACCTCCCTGAAATGACTTTTTGCAGGTTGGGATGTCTGCTAAACCTAACACGTAGACTAGTTAACAAGGAGTATTTTTCTTGAAAGACACTCGTTTGAACGGCCATCACTAACGTTAACGTAAAGTCTGTCGGTCTCCATGAACTTTTGAATAACAAAATACATTTCCTACTGTAGTGTCTCCATACAGAACAACAGTACATTTGATTGGCAGATACCATAATCAAGGAAAAGCGGGAAACCCAGGAGTAAATGTGCTTCTAATGTAATTCTAGTGTTGTTTACAAGTAGGCTACAGTATGTGTCCTGTTACTGTTACTGCAGAAGGACTCTAGTCCTCACTACAGGCAACAAATGAATCATGAATCAATCAATAATCAGCAAATCTAAATGCAGCATCAACTGTTTACACTGTTTACCATTTTCTGTGCATTTCACTAAATGTAGTCGATTTGATTCAAAGTAACCTTGCATAGTAATATGTTGAGTTCTGTCATAATTCTGTCAAATGTTGTTGCAGATTTGCTGACTGTAAACTCACAGATAAATCCTGTGAGATTGTTGCTTCAGTTCTACAATCACCAAACTCCCTGCTACAGCTGGACTTGAGTGACAATGATCTGGGGGATTCTGGAGTTCAGCTTCTCTCAAAAGGACTGTCCAGTTTTAACTGCAAAATACACACATTAAGGTGGGTATACATCTTATTATCATCTTAGATTTCCTGATTAGGGAGAAAAACCATGACAATATAACATCAATTGGTCAGAACCAAAAAGTATCTTTGAACATGCTGAACCTTATTGCTTATGCTTAGAGTTTC
>NW_027468564.1:9917504-9970004 GCF_046254945.1 Alosa pseudoharengus | reverse complement strand
CTGAGATGCTGTTTAGATATTGATATGTATATTCAGTTATATAATTACTGTTCTGGTGAAACTAAACAAATGCTGATATTACTTTCTTTATATTATGCTCTTCTCCTAACAAAATGAATGTGTGGATTATGAGAATGTTTCAACAACACCAATATGATGTATTCTGTTCTCCCTAAAGTTTAGTTATTTGTTGAATTTCTTTGAAAAATTATTTGCTGATCTGAGGTCTCAGTGGTTCTATACAGTATGTGTTGACATAGAAAAAACATGCTTGTTTTCCTGACTTAAAATATGTAAATAAAATGTGTTACTGACTTTTAAATGTCTGAATAAAGATTCTGAAAAGGAGATATGATGAACCTGTTGTCAGCTGATTTGTTTCATTGTTTTCTATGCCATACCAAAACAGAATATATGTGATTTTTATTTTGTGATTTCTTTCTTTTCTTCAAACTTCCTTTTTCTGTAGTTGGACATGGCATGCATTGACCACCAAGATCATCTCTCTATTCAGTGCAACACTGTATACCAGATTAGTGTATTGCAGTAGTATAATAACTAGGGCTGTCAAAATATCACATTAACTTTGATTAATTAATTACAGGAATATTAAGGCATTAAAAAATAACGCTGATTAATCACATTTCGTGGTGACATTTGACACAGTGCAGTGTGGCTATAGTGACTGAAGGACGCAGACGAGAAAGCTGCTTTGAATGAAACGTTTAGCCTACATTTTAAGAAGAACGCCCAGGCTAATCCTGTTGACAGGAGCATCAATCTACTATTTCTGCAGTAAGGAATTCCCGTTGACTACCATGGGAGTTCGTCAAGTCTGAAATATCACCAGAGCATGTTTAATAGGTAGCCTGGCTCTGGTATCACCTCAATGCAAAGCAATCTGGAGGTAGGCCTACAAGTTAGCACACCTCTTGGTGATATTAGCCACCATCCTTGCTAACGTAGTGTATTGTTAAAGTTACTTTGCTAACGTATTGTTTGCTTAGCCTATAGTCCTACACTACGACTGACAAACTTACTAACTGACCGACAAACTCCCTTATTAAATTGACTACATTTGTTGCACACTTGAAACAAAATGTCTTCAAAAGTATGTTGAAGGTGGTTACATTTATTTCCATTCCAATAAACTTCACACATTGCATTTCGATTGGCACTTGTAGGCTATGCTGCTTTTTTTGTCTAGTTTTCTTATCCTGGACTGCCACCTACTGGATAGAAAAGGTAACAACCTAATAATAATTATGTGAACAAAAATCTACATGTCCAAAAAAGGATAAATCATGGGGGGTATACCACACATTACCTTGGTGTTAGGGTAGCTTACTCTGCACATGCCATTGACAGTGAGTAGTAACTTCAGTCATTTGCATCATACTAAAAATCTGACACCAGGAACTACGCTGATGCCTGAGCCAAAGGGAAAATTATAATAAAACAGAGACGTTGATCTTTAAAGTCTATAATGATGGTTTGGCTCTTCATTGATTCACTCATCTGACAAAATTGATGTTAAGATAAGTTCATAGCAAAAATGGATGCATGTGATTGTTTTAGATTAATTAATCACAGAGTTTGTGGGAGTGGAAGGGAGTTCCAGAGTTTGGGGCCAGCCACGCTAAAAGCCCTGTCACCCATGGAACGGAGATGTGCAGTGGGGGTGGATAGGAGGTGGGCATCAGTGGAGCGTAAGGTGCGGGTAGGTGGGTAAGGGGTCAGGAGGCTTGAAAGATAATTAACTAAGTAGTCTTGACTGAAATGTATATTACAGTCCCTGCAAAACAAAGCTATGAAGCTGTTTAGTGGTGACAGCACAAATGACATGAAGGAATCTCACAGTCTTACTGTGATTGTGTGTGTGTGTGCATGCGTGCATGCATGTCTGCAATAAGGTGAGGCTTTTCTGCCCCTCCTCTCCTTCAGACAGTAACAACAGTAAAAGACCATTTAGTGACTACCCCCGCCCCCTGTATCCACTTCCTCCTCTTATATTTACTTTTATATTGTATTTACTTATATTATATTATATTTACTTATACATTACATTTACTTTTATATTATATTTACTTTTATTTACTGAAACAGTTAAAGACCGTTTAGTGACTACCCCCCCCCCCCCTTATCCACTTCCTCCTCTTATATTTTATTTACTGAAATGTTTTCTTGGCTTTACTGACTCATCTTTTTAGGCATCGTCAGACCTATTTATCACAACCAAATTATTAGTTTGTGCATATCTGTCTGTATTGTAGTGTGTTGTGTCTATTGTTGTGTGGTATGTGATCCTGTCTGCAATCAAATTGCCCATTTGGGACAAAGAAATAAACTGAACTGAACTGTAATGTGACTGATAAGAGCTGTCCCTATCCAGAGATTTCCTAACCAGTAGGCCCCTACGGTTGTCACATTCCCTGATCATATGACCACTCCTTAGACAGCTGAAACACACAAACACACATCATGACTCTTACACACACACACACACACACACACACACTCAAAGACACACAGACTCTTACAGCAGACAAGGTCAGTTTTCTCTTTTAAAGTTATTCACAAAGCCTATCAGACCTACTCTTAGGACTCACACACACACACACACACACACACACACACACACAGCATGACTCATACACACACACAGCATGACTCTCACACACACCGCAAGACTCAGTTTTCTATTTTAAAGTTATTCACAAAGCCTATCAGACCTACTCTTAGTAAGGAAAAGTGACAACTCCTAAGATAAGAGAAGAGCTCTGTTGCTATGAAACATTATGCATTACAAATAGTAATTAACTATCTGGACTAATTAACTAATTAGTCTTGACTGAAATGTATATTACAAATCCCTGCAAAACAAAGCTATGAAGCTGTTTAGTGGTGATGGCACAAATGACATGAAGGAATCTCACAGTCTTACTGATTGTCTGTCTGACTGTGATTAATATTTAGATTTTTAACTCTGTTTCAGGCTGTATAATGTGCTGCTGTCGCCTGGCTTGCGTTTTAAAACTCCCATTGCTTTTAAACAGAGGTACAACAATTCCTTCATCCCCTTTTCTATCCAAGTACTGAATGCACACAACAGGAAAAGATAGACTTGTCCATTTTTGATGGCAGCAACAGTAGCTTGGCCTCTGCCATGCCATGTGTGTGTGTGTGTGTGTGTGTGTGTGTGTGACTCAGTTAATAGATGATTGGTGATTAATATTTTGATGTTGAACTCTGTTTCAGGCTGTATAACTCTAATATGACTGATAAGAGCTGTCCCTAACCAGAGATGCCCTAACCAGAGATGCCCCTAACCAGAGATTACCTCCCCCCCAGGATGAGTTTGATAAATTGGCCCATCGCATCGCTCCATTTATCATCCACCAGAACACACACAGCACACCTGTTGGTATAGCTGAGAGACTTGCTTAGCTTACTTGCTTATTAAGCTACTTATAGCTGAATGACTCTGTGCCACTAGGGCAGCTCGGGCAGCAATATTGGTGCGATACAAAGTAAAGACAGTTTTCTAAACACAGCAGTGTCATGGTAAGAAAGAGTTGTGCGTACAGATGTCCTCAATTAAATTTGTATTGAGTCTTCACACCTGCCTCATACCAAAAAGTATGAACCAAAAACCTGTAATTATGACGTGTCAATCAAAGTTTTGAAGTAGCCTAACTCTTTGTGTTCATAATGTGTTAATGTCTCACTGTGATAATGGGTTCATTTAGAGCGAGAGGTAGCCTAGGTTCTTCCTTCAATTATTATTATGATAACGCATTATCCGGTGTTGACAGGCGAGTTTCGAGATTTGAGTTCAGCATTGTTCAGGAGTAGGTGATAATGAATGCACCTGGGAGAGGTAGGCTACATTCCCTTTATCATTATAATCATTATTGATAACGCATTATATACGGAACAGGCGAGAATGCATCTCGATCAACAAGTGTTACTGGGTTTCGCCTGAGCGTTGTAGATAGATACCTTTATATGGCTCTGGGTTTCGCGATTTGATTTCAGCATTGTTCAGTAATAGTTGCTAGGCTACGCTCATTTTTAAAAGATGCATTTAATCCAAAGTCATGTCAGCTCTCTATGCAGGGAGTAGGGCTGTCACTTTTTATTCATACATGACGTGAAATATCCGTAGTCGAACTATAAATAAACTATTCGGTTTTTAGTGCTGTGTAGCGCATTTCTACAGTCTATGATTAGTTTTATTTTATTGTTTGCCATCTCATTCAGTGCTATATGATCCAGGGCTCATGACCAAATCAACCCAATATAATAGCCAGTAGCCACAATGAGCCCATGCAGCCACCCTGTTTCGACAATGAAAGATAACGCACAGAACGGCCAGCCTGAGCGGACAATTACGTCCCCAACTCATCTAAAATGTGGTGTCTTGAAATACTTTGGGTTCTACACCATAGATGGTAAAGTAACCGTTAAAGATAATGTGAAAGAATGTATCTGTGGATTGTGGCTTTACATCGGTCGAAGTTGACTCCATGTCGTGGTGTTTCACGTTAACTCGATAGCCAGGCAAGCTGAGGACAGGCGCTCTGCTCCATCGTCGTTATGGTAACCAAACAAGTCTTCTTCTGTCTAGGTTTGTTTGTAGGTTTAAGTGTTGTTCTTCTATGTGGTCCACCTACTGGAGGGGAGTGTTTACAGCAGTTCCGTTTAACACATGCGCAGTCTACGCGTCACTTTGACGCGCAGTCTTAAATTTCGGTCGACTCAAAGACGTAACGCATGCTGTAAAAATTACGCAATTCTCGTCACGCGCTCACCAGTGCCGCGTGCGCGGGACGCAGACGCGGGAGCGTACCACAGCCTTTACACACACACAGCATGACTCTTACACACACACACACAGCATGACTCTTACACACACAGCATGAATCTTACACACACACAGCATGACTCTTACACACACACACACACAGCATGACTCTTATACACACAGCATGACTCTTACACACACACACACACACACACACACACACACAGCATGACTCTTACACACACACACACAGCATGACTCTTACACACACAGCATGAATCTTAAACACACGCACACACACACACACACACACACACACACACACACACACACACAGCATGACTCTTACACACACAGCATGAATCTTACACACACACACACACACACAGCATGACTCTTACACACACACACACAGCATGACTCTTACACACACAGCATGACTCTTTGTTGTTCTTCTGTGAAGCTGGCCCACTGTACTGTTGGTGCCAAGCTGCTGATGTGATTGGTCCTGAGGCAGTATTGATGGCAGCAACAGTAGCTTGGCCTCTTCCAGTATGTCTGCTCTTGGGTTTAGAGGAAGGTTCTGGTGGCGTACCCTGTAGGTCACCAAAGAGGGGATCAGACAGAATCTTTACCTGACACTCAATGAAGGCCACAAAGTCTGGGAACAAAGCTCTGTAACCACAGCGCTCCTGTAGCTCCCACATTTATTAGCTGCTAGATTAGAATTCCACGCTGGTTGCATGTGATTGGTGTATTCAAATGCACTTCACCTGAGAGGTCTCGCCCATATCAGAGTTCCCACCTTGGCATTCCGCAGGGAGATCCCATTCTCCAACTCATATTATTATTCTGCTTTAATTTGATTTCCTACAACACCGGGAGATCCCATTCTCCCACTCATATTATTATTTTGCTTTAATTTGATTTCTTACAACACCGGAAGATCCCATTCTCACACTCATATTATTATTCTGCTTTAATTTGATTTCCTACAACACCGGGAGATCCCATTCTCACACTCATATTATTATTCTGCTTTAATTTGATTTCTTACAACACCGGGAGATCCCATTCTCACACTCATATTATTATTCTGCTTTAATTTGATTTCCTACAACACCGGGAGATCCCATTCTCACACTCATATTATTATTCTGCTTTAATTTGATTTCCTACAACACCATCTATACAGGGGCCTAAAACATGAAGAAAAGGTTTGAGTCAGCAAAAATACAAATAATCACAAAGCGTAAATTTAAGTATGGTGGCAAATCCAAAGCTCCAAGCGTAGCGTGACACAACGCACTGTAGCATCCTCAAACAGAATTGTACACACCAATCATTGGAGTTGGAGCTCATCATTTCTGAATGTCAGATGTGTATGTTGAACCATATGATCCACACTATTTCCTCTTTCCTTTTATCACACAGGACAAAATGGCCTGGTTTCCATGGGAAAATTTCAGCCTTCCACCCAGCCTTCTACTCCAAGTCCAAGTGAGTACAGACACACACACACACACACACACACACACACAGACACACAGTCACCATCTCAACACAAACAAACACACACCACACATACACACTTACTCACCCTACCAAACACACACCACACTTACACACTTACTCACCCTACCAAACACACACCACACATACACACTTACTCACCCTACCAAACACACACACAGAAACACACACATAGGACCACAAAGAACCCCCCCACACACACACACACACATACACACACACACACACAGACACAGACACACAGTCACCATCTCAACACAAACAAACACACACCACACATACACACACACACACACACACACAGCACCTAGTTACAAATGAAAAGTGAAAATGAGGCGTTGTAATCACAGGGATCTTTGGCTGACATGGTCAAAGCTGCACAGCATTTGAAGTGTGATCATTATTACACCCAGGGGCGTTGGACTGGGGGTAAAACCACTACTGATTACCGGGGCCTCAAGGGGAGAGAGGGCCCTTGAAAAGTCTGGAATATATTTTATTTTTCCTGGATATTTTAGGTTCTAAAATTTCATAATAAGTGTCAGATGCTGAACTAACATAAACAAAATGTGTGCAGATGGACTAAACCATTTGGGGCATTAGCAATTACCTTAGATAGTCTTTACTTTTTTGTTTACAAAATGTAGTCAGTCAATCAACCAAGTTATCCAACCAATACACTAACTTTACATTTCAAAATCATTAGGTATCTTTGGCTGACCAGTGTCATAGGTAGTTTAGGTTACCATGCCAACATTATAGCTTAACGGATTTATATAGAAGCAGATCTTAACATTGTGAAACACATGGCCCAAACTGTGTGCTTACATACAGTAGTTCAAAATAAAAGCAAACCATGTTTAGCCATTTTGACTGAAAGGTCATCTTATTCTGTTTTATTATATTAGGCTCTAGTTATGATAAGAGGCACATATCAAATGTCTCCTTCATGTAGAGAGAGATGATAGAGAAGATGTGATTGAGGATGATGGAGGCTCTAGTTATGATAAGAGGCACATATCAAATGTCTCCTTCATGTAGAGAGAGATGATAGAGAAGATGTGATGGAGGATGATGGAGGTGAAGAGAGCAGGGGGTATGGCTGCTCTGAGCACAGTGAGCACATGACACAAGAGCAAATAGGCAGAGCAATGCACAACAGCTTTTGCCAGAGGATCCAGGACCATGGGCAGATAAATTAGCAAATTAGCACCACAGTACGCATGGAGTCATGTCATGTAGCTTAGACGTAACCTTAGCAACCACAGTAGAGTAGGCTAGAGCATGCTGGGAAATGATCAGAGAGACGCCACAGTACGCATGGAGTCATGTCATGTAGCTTAAACGTAACCTTAGCAACCACAGTAGAGTAGGCTAGAGCATGCTGGGAAATGAGGTTTGGAATGTGTGTAGACATAAGTAAACATCACAGATCATTAACCTACTTGAAGCATTACAGTTAATAGTTATTACCCTATCATCTAGGCCTACAGATTGAAGTGTAGAGTGGGCCAATGTCTTTGTGTGTGTGTGTGTGTGTGTGGGGGGGGGGGTTATGGGGGCCTATCAGGACTGGTACTAGGGTCCAGGATCTCGTGCTACGGTTACATGCTGCTATTCCGACATGCCGCTACTTAGACATTGGCGTCTAATTGTCGAAGTGGCAGCATTAACATTAATTTTCAGGCGTCCCACTACTGCGACATTTTTTTTTTCATTGTCGGAGTAGCGGCACTTGACCTTTTTTTCAAACGTCCTGTCATTCCAACACGAGGTCATTAACAGTGCCATAGCCAGGATTTTTCAACGGAGTGGACTTTTGCGAAGTAGGCTAGGCCTAGGGTGGGCCTTTATTTTTTTTTATTCCAATATGGGCAGTATAGCCTAGGCCTACAGTAATCGTCCCAACTTTAAACAACACACGATTTCATCACAGCTCAGACGATTCATGGCAAAAAAACAATAAAAGGCTACATTGATAAATAGCAGGGGCATCGACAGGATTGGATTCTATAATAGCCTACGCACAAGAACTTAAACCGAATGAAACCGAAAGGTTAGTCGCGTCTTTAAGAGTGCGCCTCACACACACCAGCTCCGTTGAACATCAATGTTCAATACATATTTTTCATGTTTAAGAGCTAAAACAAGTTGATTAGAGAGTCACATTTAAAATGTCGGGTAGTCTAAATTATAGCCTATAGCGCGTGCATCTCAGAGGAAGACATTTTGGAGAGAGAGAGAAGATTTAGGTGATGATTATTTGTGTCTGGTGGAAAATTAGACTTGAGTATAGATACCTACGAATTGTTTTGAATAAAAAAAGATAAGACAACAAATTAAATGTGACCCTGCAAGGCGAAACCAGTCGTTTTGGTAAAATTTACAAAATTAAGTTATTGTAGCCTACTCACACTAACGGCCATAAACTAAACTTTAATATGCATATCGAGGGTATTGCAAATAGTATTGGATAGTCGCCGACCCTCATTAGATGTGGATATTTGGAGGTTAGGATAGCCTTAAAGAAACAAGGTTATCGCAGTTGCTGTGAGACATACGGCCCTTCTCCAGTCTCTCTCAAAATCAAAACACACCCAATTCACGCTTGGACTTTTCGATTATGTTTCTAAATGTTGGGACTGATAGACACTGAACTCTGGGGGTTATTTGAACGTTCGTTGTGAAGTGGTTTACTGTAAAAGGAGCGTTGGATATCCCGCCTGTCTTTGCACAATTATAGGGCCATGATAATGCATGCGCTAGCCTAGAGTCGAGAGAAAGAAGACTAAATAAATATGCAGACATGTTATGTGCAATTCAACAACTGCACGCATGACATATAAAAGATATAGGCCTAGCATACATTATTGTGTAGTAAATTGAGTTCATCCAACCTGCTGGCAAGCCAAAATGGCTTTATCATTGTCCTCTAAAATGCAATATAAGCAACTTGAATATATCGCACACCCAGTTTGAACACCCTGATGGACACTGAACTCTGGGGGTGAACGTTCACTTTAGGCTACTGGAGCAAGAATTCCGCCCGTCTTTGCGCAATTGGCCATTGATTGACGGCCATTAATTAATTAATATAGGTGGCCTGCACGCACAGAGTTTGTTTGATGCATGGAGTGAAATGTGTGCCGAAAAACATTGTTTGGAGTGGATGGCGGGTGGATTGTTGATGTAGCTGCACAGATGACATGACTCATCCATGCATCTAGGATGTTGGAATTTGATAGGATACAGGAACTGAGATAAATTGAAAATGAGGATTGGTAATGTCGGAATAGCGGTAGGCCTACTAAAAAAAGTCGGAGTAGGGGCATGTCTAAATAGAGGCATGTCGTTATAACGGTATGTCGTAATAGAGGGTTGTCGTAATAACGGGATGTAATAAAGAGTGAACCCCTCGTGCTACGCCTCTGATTACACCCTCTGAATGCATGCTGAGCACCGTGAAATTCCGTCCATGGGGTAACCATACAAGAAGTTGATGTGGAGTAAATGCTTGCCGGCAGGGGGAATGTGTTGAAATGTAACCCCCACCCACACACACAGGTTTTATTTTGCGGAGAGAATGTGCAGGACTAAGTGGCAGTCATATTTTTTACATATAGTTTTAAGTGTTTCTCCAAATCCGGGAGCCTAGAACTCATTTATTGTCATTTCAGTTCAAAACACACAAGTTCAGAGATGGCAGAACTAGAGAGTTCCTGCCCTTTCCCATGTGTGACATCATGGGTCTGGAAGTAGGGGATTCTGAAGGGGCGCATCCTGATGACCTCATCAACATTTTAAAAGGTCAAATAGAGTGGTGAAGTCCCGCCCCTTCTTCTTCCGGTCCATGGGACCTATCTTTCAAAAAATTATGAACGGGAGTTAATGGAGAGATAACAATTATTTTTTGGTCCAGTTTGAATTGTGCCACAAATTTCACATATGATGTGTGTGAATTTAAAAGATAATTTTTCACGTCAAGAAAGTGCTGTTGTTCGATAGACTTCAAAAGTTATGTTGGTTTTGTGCGAATCCACTCAGTGGACTACATCTCTCGTCTCGAACGATGTACGTCACCAACGTAATGAAACGATAAGAGCTGTTATGCTAGTTAACGGTTGAATCTTGCTGCCTGCTATGTCACTTAACAGTATGTAATGTACAGTCTATGGACGAATACAACTTACCTGATGTGTTTAATCCTCTGACTCATGGTATTTTCTTCGGCAAGGAAAGCCCAATTAAGACCTGTTGCTGGTATGCTTGTACAATCTAGTGTGGCTGTGAATGAGCTAACGTCACTAGCGCGACTGATGGGTTTGTAGTCGTTGGAATTACGATCTTTCACAATGTTGTAATTCAATAGTTACGAAACAAACTGCAAATGTCTTTACATGAAAAATTGTCTTTAAAATTGACAAACATCATATGGGTAATTCAAGGCACAAGTCAACCGGGACCAGAAAATAATTTCTTTTTCGCCATAGACTGCCGTTCACATTTTTTTGAAAGATAGGTCCCATGGAGGCAAACGGAAGGGGCGGGACTTCACCACTCTATAACAGATGGCCATAGGGAGGGAAAGTGAAAACCAGCGCCCCAAGTGGTTGCGTTCCTATCGAAGAGCAGCTCCAATGTTAAGTCCCATAGACCTATTTTAAAAAAAATACTGTGAAGCCAAATCAGCAATCTTATCCAGTAAAAATATTTTTCAGTGTCTATACAGTAATAATCTTCTAACTGTGAAAATGTCAGACGCTATTTTGCCTTATTTAAAAAATTCGAAATTGCTCCTTTTGTTTCATAAACGAACTACAAAAAAGCCACGTGACTTTACCCTTCGACGTTACTCACGGTAGCATGGTTTGTTTATTAGCCTGGTTAGCATTGCCACTTAACACTTACTGCCAGCTCTTCATGTGAGTAGAAGCACAATACCAGTTATCCAGACATACAGTAAAGGTTATCACCACGCGGTTTACATCACCTTCCGTTATTACAAAAATGTGTAAGCCAGTTAAGCAAATTGCCGTATTGATCAGTTAGAGATTAAGCGCCCAAACCTGTGACGTCACATGCAACTGTAGTTTGTTATCACCATGTTACGACAAAAACTCAAAACAATTCAACTGATCCTAAAAATAAGGTATGACCACTTGAAGCAATAGAGGTGACCCCAGTGCCTAACATATGGAAGGCATTAAATTAAGATCCCAATGTGCACCGAGATATATTTTTTCTAAAAAAAAAATCCCATCCCCTCCACTAAACTCTAGGAACGCAACCACTAGATGGCGATGAGATTACTTTCCCTCCCTATAAGGTAATGATAAAAAACACAGACACATAGAATGTAATTTGCTATTTTTCTTCTACTTACTACTTTTACTTCATGTCAGTGTGCAGCACGGGAACACTTTAGAGCTGCTCTTCTTGCTGTAGTTTAGTCCTAGGAGCCCCTGTTCAGACACAGAGCCAGACTTCATCAGCAACCCCAGTCTGAGGGATGGAACTCATTGGCTTCTAAGTGTCATTCTAGCAGACAAGGTCAGTGTGCTGCAGGATGATTCCTTTGAGAAGATGAGGCCCATCAGAAAACAGGCCAGTGAGATGGGGACGTGATGATCAACATGTTCACACTAATATTACTTATGGGTCTCCCATCCAAGCACTAACCAAGCAGACATCTGCTAGACATCAAGAGTTCAAGCTTCAGCCCCCCATATTGGGGTCCACATGCCAAAGGGTTTGAGTCCTGATCCCACCCCATCTCTCTCTCTCTCTCACTCTCTCTCTCACTCTCTTCACGCTCCTATCAGACTCAAGGCCTAGAAAGCCCCCCAAACATCAAGTCAGAACAAAGACTAAGTAAAGGTCATGATCAAGGAACATGTCTTCCTGCAGGAATCCCTCAGCTTACAATGCTACCAAAAGTGGATCAGGCCCAGAGGTCAAGAAGGACATAAGAGTGACCTACAGGAGCAAGAAGATCAAGGAGAAGGTACGTTTCCATCAGAACATCTGCCTGTGCACAATATCTACACACAAGATATATGTATAGGATACACTCATCATGTCCTCTCTTCTCTTCTCTTCTCTTGTCTTCTCTTGGCAAACATCTCTTCAGATGCAGGACTGCAGTAACAGACTGGGAGTTTGTTCAATGTAGACACATTCTCTCTCCCTCACATACACATCTGATCTGGTTGTACAAAACCCATTGCTTAGACGTGGCTCAACATGCAGTGCCACATATGGTATGGCCATTCCTCTATAGTGTGGGTGCGTGTGTGTGCGTGCGTGTGTGTGTGCGTGCGCGTGTATATGTGTGTGTGAGAGAGTCATAGATAGGGAGGGAGAGAGTGTGCATGTATGTGTACACTTTGTTGAACTCACTCTGCACTGAATTGTCCTTTACTGAGCCCCTGATGTCCATAAGTAACAGGCACCTCATTCTTCATGGATTTTCTTTTCAATTTCTTTGTGTCGGTGCCGATGCTTTCACGTTTAGAAGTGGGCCACACCAGGCACGTAACTTAAGTGTTCCATTCACGTTGTGTCTGCAACAATCAGCTTCCACTGTAATCAGTGGAACTTACTACACCAGGCACGTAACTTAAACGTTCCATTCACGTTGTGTCTGCAACAATTAGCTTCCACTGTAATCAGTGGAACTTACTACACCAGGGGTCGTATTCACAAAGCATTTTATCTTAAATTAAAAGAGTTTTCTCTTTTAAAGTTATTCACAAAGCCTATCAGACCTACTCTTAGTAAGGTAAAGTGACAACTCCTAAGATAAGAGAAGAGCTCTGTTGCTATGGTTGACGTCATTACTTATGCACAAGCTTGATTGAAGTAACCACCTTGATTGGCTGATGATTATAATGTGGGGATGATTCCAAAAACCTCCCCTACGATGATGAGTGACAGGTCTGAGAATGTGTGCACTACACAAGTAGTGCTGAGGACAGAAGATGATGAATGAATAAATAAATAAATAAATAAATAAATAAATAAGTAAATAAATAAATAAATAAATAAATAAATAAATAAATAAGTAAATAAATAAATAAATAAATAAATAAATAAGTAAATAAATAAATAAATAAATAAATAGCCTAAATGAATAAAGAGTAAGATAAAACAAATAGCCTAATAGCCTATTGACATCAATCCATATGGATGCTTATCTTGCCATCACTTGTCATCTCATTGATGGTGATGACAAATTGTCCACCATTTTATTATCTGTGGGGAAGTTCCCAGAGAGGCTTACGGCAGCCAACATAGCTGCTACAAAGACTTCTGTCATGGAGGAATGGGGGATTCTGGGAAAGGTGAGATGCCTTGTGACTGATGGTGCTGCAAACATGATGGCATGTGGGACTATTTTGCCAGTCAGACACAGCATTTGTGTTGGCCATGCTTTAAAGCTGGTGGTGAAGAAAGCCATTGACCAGACACCGGGTCTTGAAGAAATCAGGGGCAAGGCAAGGAAGATTGCGGCCTATTTCAGGACCAGCACCGTGGCCAGAGAGCAGAGCGGCTCCGCAGCATCCAGCAGCAGATGGGGATGCCCACTCACAAGCTTGTGCAGGAAGTGGACACACGCTGGAACAGCACCTACCACATGATGTCCAGGCTGGATGAGCAGAGGGAACCAGTCGGTGCTGCAGTGGTGTCACTGTGCACCCATTTGGCGGCTCTGACCTCTGCTGAGTACCAGAGCATATCTGAATGCCTTGGAGCATTGTCTCCCCTAAAAGAGGCAACGGTGGAGCTGTCAGCAGAAAAAACTGTCTCTGGCTCCAAAATTGTTCCCCTTGTGTGAATGCTGAGGCCATAACTTCCACACAGCGGGAGGTGAAGGGTGAGATGGCTAAGCAGCTCTGCAACAACCTCACGCGGCTCATGACTGAAAGGTTGAGTCACTACGAGACAGCCAGTCAACACTCTCTGGCCACTCTCCTGGATCCACGATTCAAAACAATGGGGTTTTGCAATTCAGGGAACTCCCAAAATGCTAGAGAGTGCTGAAGAGTGCCCCTAGTGGCAAACAGGGAAACTGCAAAAGCATGCCAGTGTAGAGAGTGCTGAAGAGTGCCCCTAGTGGCAAACAGGGAAACTGCAAAGGCATGCCAGTGTAGAGAGTGCTGAAGAGTGCCCCTAGTGGCAAACAGGGCTGCACCATGAAGGGAAAACTAATTAAACCACCTATATCTTTCCATATTGCACTTATTAGGCATCTATTTTGGGCAGAACTGCACATGAAAGGTTGAGCCACTACGAGACAGCCAGTCAACACTCCCTGGCCACTCTCCTGGATCCACCATTCAAAGCAATGGGGTTTTGCAATTCAGGGAATTCCCAAAATGCTGTGAGAAGGCTCCCGGCCGAATGTTCTTCTCCTTTAAGAGACAGCACTCCACCTGACCCAGAAGCACAAGAGCCTGCTGAGTCCTCAGGTATGAATCTATGGTCAATATTGCCATGTTTATATTGTATATTTGTAATGCATTGTTTTTTGTCCCCATTCAGGAACTGGCCTATGGGATTTGTGTGTGCAATGTGTAATGTGTTCTTCATTCATTTCCCTCCCAAATTGATGTATTTGTTTACAAACACAGGACACGTTCACAACCAAAATCCTTACTTTATTGATTTTGTTTGATGCAGAAGGTAATTAATTACATTTTTATTTATGCAAGGTCCCAAATAAGCTTAGTGATATATGTCATTATTTATTTATCCATTAATTCATACTCAAAATGTATTCATCTTCGACTCAAAGACATTCATGGCTAATATCTATGAAGCAGTTTGTGACACAATGCTATTCTAACTCTCACCACCAGAGGTCCTCATAGAGTTCTGAAGCTTCGAGTACTGAACCTTTTTTTGATATAATTGGATTGGATCACTGGTTCAGAAAGCTTCAGTTCGCCATCACTACACAGCACTCAAAGAATCCTCCATAGAAATGCATGGAGTTAGTTCTTAAAGGCAATATGGCAGTTGTCTACACATATCCCGCCCCTTCCTGTAATGTAAATAACCTTACGTATGGGTCCCAATTCACTTTCAAAAACTACATAAAACAGATATATTAATTTACTTTGAAGTGACTAGGGCTAGTTTACAGCATGACATTTGTTGTGCATATTAATAAATTGCACTTAATAACGCAAAACAATTTTTTATCCGATTACTCGATTAATCGATGAAAAGATGAAAATTCCAAAAAGAATCGATAGCTGCAGCCCTACACAGCATGACTCTTACACACACACACACACACACACACACATACACACACACACACACACACACACACACACACACACACACAGCATGACTCTTACACACACACACATACACACACACAGCATGACTCTTACACACACAGCATGACTCTTACCTAGCGTTCATGGGCATCGGAAAAACCTTTTTCCCAGTGAAAACGTCATCATTCCGCATCATTCACGTCACGTAATGTGTGAGTCAGAGGTCGGAAACTGGGGCTAGATTTTGCTAACAGAGTTGCCCAGTTAGGGGCTCGTCATCACTTTTGTCGTCACGTTGTAGTTCGTTTGTAGTCCATGTGGCCTTTCATGTCCAACAGTTTTAATGTGAACTTGGGTATTTGCCGTTTTTGTCACTTGAAAGCTGCATATCTTTCTTTCACAAGCGCCTTACACTATTTTAAGCAAATAAAGTTTTTTATTTAGGATTAGTGAGTGTATGTTTTAACCTCTGTTGTGGCATCCGTGTTTGTCACACATTCCGACGGCAAAGCACATGAAAACTCGCTGTGGGAAAAACAAAGTAATCACGGGGGGCGGTCCTTGTCATTCCCAAGTGAATGCAACAATACACAAACAGCATGACTCTTATACACACACACACAGCTTGACTCTTACACTCACACACACACACACACAGCTTGACTCTTACACACACACACACACACACACACACACACAGTATGACTCTTACACACACAGCATGACTCTTACACACACACAGCAGGACTCTTACACACACAGCATGACTCATACACACACACACACACACCACATGACTCTTACACACAGCAAAAAACACTAACAGACACATGTACATAAGATATGTATATATACAGACACACAAGACATGTGCAGTACAAGCCGTACACATTACGTTAGAGGGATGACCAAGAGAGAGGAAGAGTGAAACCTGGATTCTGACATCAGAGTTATCTTTATTCATGCAGTACATGCTATATGACTATAACTAGATTCTTATGTGTATGCCTCATTTTGAGTTTTTTGCCTGACATTGCACATCATCTACTTGGAAAGCTGGGACACTGTAGTTTCTTGGAAAACAATCAGTGTGTGATGTACTGACACATAGTTACAGAGGCTACAATATTGTTTTCTCATTCTGCCGGATAACAAGCATCTCTGAACTGACCACATTTCAGCCCTCTAGGTCACTTGATATGACTTAGAAACACAACTGCCATCAGGTCTTGTGAAGCTGTAAGCAAAAGTAGATCAATATAGATGAAAAACTACTTTAGACCATTATTTGCCAAGGTATGCTAATGCGTTTTTGTAAAAAGTCCTATGGAAACTCCCCATAGGACTTTGGTTATCCAAAATGCATACTGACAATCAAATGCTTACTGCATATGAACCCCTTTGTGTAGAAACATAATCTTGGTCTCAAATGAAAGGTAACAATGACCCGGGGCTGGAACATGTGCTGCATAACAGGCTAGAAGAGACATAAATGAATGAGGAGGAAAGAGTTAAACATTCATGGCAAGATGAGTTGCTTTGTTGTTGATATTATGAACACACCTTAACCTCCTGATACAGAACTAGTCCAGCCAGTTCTCTACACGGAGCGTCTGAGACTCAAGGAAATGACAAGATAGATAGATAGATAGATAGATAGATACTTTATTGATCCCCAGGGGAAATTCAAGAGAATACAACGCAAAACTGTAAGTTCCTTTGTTTACTAAATTTGAACTGTTTGCAATTATCGTTACATTTCTCTTGAGGTTTAGAGGTGACTGTACATAACGTGTGAATGTAATGTCCTATTTGTGCCCTATTAATAGGAGTTTAAGGTAAGAGCAGAATAGCAGTCTCAGTGCCCATACATATCCAACTATTGATCCTGTTATAGTATATAAAAGCAAAATGGTCGTTCGTTCTATTGAAGATGCAGCCTGTGGAGTTGTTTTGATAGTTTCTTTATAGCTTTCTCTTCCTGGACACTTTAGACAGAGTTAAACATTCATGACAACATCAACAATTCTCTGTATTTGAATCAATGGGACAAGACTAGATTTTCACCTGGGAGGTTGGATCAGAAGATTCCAGTTTGATTTTTGTTTATTTGCATATTTCCATGGTGTGTGTGATGTAATTTGTCAGTCACTTGTGTGAGGAAAGAGTTAAACATTTATGAGAGATATTTATAGTAGCACCACACCTAACTGAACAAGTCCATCCAGTTCTCTGCAGGACTGCGAGTTCCTCCCCCTCATATGAGTTGTAGACGATGTTCAGTACATTTCTCTTAAAGTCTGTTTGTAATTAAGAGTTCTATTTGTGGCCCTTTCAGCAGTTTGTAATAAGAGGAGACTGGCATAATGGGATTACACTTTCACTTGGGTGGCTCTAGTCACACTGTAAACCCAAATTAGTTGACATCACTAGAACATTGTGTGCAAACCGAATGCCTAAAACCATTCTAGACTTTACATAACATAAAACTAAACATTGTGTGTTAACAAAGACCCTTATGTGGATGCTGTAGACGAATTAAGCTTACATTAGGATGACATATGACAAATATAAATTAAATATAAATATTCAAATGTCAATTAATCTATGTTATGTTTATGTTGTTGTTTTATTTTGATTGAGATTACTGCATTAAATGTAGGAAAGCCTTTTAATATTGATAAAACAACAAACACATGACCAGCAAGGGCATAATAGATTTGGAATATGGACCATAGGACTTGTCCATACCAATACTTTAGCGAAGTCATTCGTATTATTTGTTTTATAGTGAAGTCGTTCATTCCGACGCGTCCTCATAAAGTGTAGCCTACATCTCCAGTACAACCAGTTTAGATATGCTGTCATTTGATTGGCTGAAATGTGAAAGTGTTAAAGCATAGGCCTCTTGTGGCGTTAGCGGCAGACATACAGTAGGAGGCATGCAGGTGTGTGGACAATGATCTGTCTGCCAGTAGGATACCCCAAGAAAGGATAAAACTTCAGATCAGTATTCATATTCCCTTTGTCCTTTAGCATGCACATGTTGCCCCTTTTAGTGGATCAGCTAGGCCTATACACCAAAAAATAAAAGAGATGGTTGTAGTAAAAAAAACCTGGATGAGTACGTGTATTGTGCTGTGTATGTTAGGGACCGGGGTCTTTCAAGGGTCAACCCTGGAGCAGACAATGGTGCTTACATGCTGTTAGGGTCCCTACACTTGACCTCTGACCCCCTGGGCCTGGCCTGGGATGAGTGTGCACTTAATCCAGACCCAACTGTCATAAAGCAAACTAGACTACAATGGCCAAAGACCTCAACCTGTACTGAGGAATTTACTTTAGCCTATAGGCCTACACCTTAACATTTCTATTCAAGATTCCAGATTGTTCTTTCTTCTTGTAGAAATACTACAGTACTGATTCTTGTTCAGTTACAGCTGCATGTTTGTTGAGCTTCTTTCATCATCTTCTGTTTGTTCTGTGTCTTCTTCTTGTCAGAATACTGAAAACAAAGATAGCGGTTCATGTTTAGCTACAGCTATAATCTATAGTATGCGGTGACACATGAAACAAGACGTAAAGCTGCATATGTCTCATGTACATTCCTAGAGAGACTCTCCCACTGCTGCTAGGATGAGTGTCTCTCAGGAGAGAGAGGAGGCTGCAGGTCACAGTGAGACACTCAGACCAGAGTCTGCAGCACACAGCTGTGTGCAACAAAGCAGCAAACCAACACACTCTGATGGAGGGTAAGTGAATCCACAGATACAGTACGCATCATACCTGTCCCCACACACTCTGATGGAGGGTAAGTGAATCCACAGATACAGTACGCATCATACCTGTCCCCACACACTCTGATGGAGGGTAAGTTAGTACACAGATACAGTACACATCATACCTGTCCCCACACACTCTGATGGAGGGTAAGTTAATCCACAGATACAGTACACATCATACCTGTCCCAACACACTCTGATGGAGGGTAAGTTAGTACACAGATACAGTACACATCATACCTGTCCCCACACACTCAGATGGACGGTAAGTTAGTACACAGGTACAGTACACATCATACCTGTCCCCACACACTCTGATGGAGGGTAAGTTAATCCACAGATACAGTACACATCATACCTGTCCCAACACACTCTGATGGAGGGTAAGTTAGTACACAGATACAGTACACATCATACCTGTCCCCACACACTCTGATGGAGGGTAAGTTAGTACACAGGTACAGTACACATCATACCTGTCCCCACATCCCCTCTGTTCTTTTCTGTTGCCGATTTGTACCTCATAGCAATAGTGGCCATTAGACTGATATTATTACACGGAACTTCATAATGATGAAGAATGCCCAGTGCCGGCGCTCCGCACACGCACATCACACACTGCGCGTAGGGCACCAAGTGCATGGGGGGGCACCAAAAAATCTGGGTCGTGAAAAATCACCACAATAGGCTACTAGTATTAATAACAAATAAAATATATAAAGCATGTTAATATGCAAAAGCAATACAAAAGTAATATAGGCTTAGACCAAATTAGTCGAGAAAAAGGTGAATCTCCTGTGCAGCCCTCTCTCCAGTCTCCCTCTGGTGCCCCCCTCCCCCACCTCCCAGTGGTCTGTTCGATTATTCCTCAATCCCAAATTTGGCAGACAGTAGACATCACCTTGAAAAGGCACTAAGACTCGGGGCGGATAAAATGAAAAAGAAGACAGCGGGATGATGCTCGCGCTTCACTTGCAGTTAAGACAATGTTTAAATAAATTTAAAAAAAGTTTTGTAGCCCTTGCGTGTATGCATGCCTATGCCAGGTAATACTACTACCGTCAATACACTTTGTAACGTAAGCTCCTACTAGCCATGTTCATGTTCAAGTGTTAGGCCTACATTGCAAATGATTTGATGCTGGCTAGTTAGTTATTTTACGTTGTGGATATGGATATGGATTATGGGTTACTGAATGCAATTCAACACTTTACTTTAACATTAGCAATCGGTGCATAAGACTAGCAATGCAATCCTTCCTCAGGTTGCTAGCTAACAATGCTATTTCTGATTATGCTTAATCTGGGTTTGCTATTTCTTTGAGCCATCAGAGATATAGACTCTTGTCTCAAATCGCGTACTTCTGCACTTACAATACCTAATTTGAGTGCATGAGGGTGTTCACACTGACAATTCCAACGACACGAAGGGCGCTGCAAGTTCCCGGATGGTGCACTCATAACGGTCAAAAAGCTGAGTGTGCAACGCTGGACACTTTTCGCCCTTAACGGACGCCATCTTGGCCAAATAGCGGAAGGGGAGGGAGCGTTTTCAAACTCGTGGAAATCGCGGTTGAGAAAGCTGAAGCAGCAGCAGTGGAAAACAGACTTTACGGAGGTACAAGCAAGTTATAACATAAACGGTTCATGTTTTGACACAGTATGACCATGTCACTGTTGAGTTGAGGACGCCAATAAAGTTATGTTAAAATGTTTGCGATCGTCATTTCCGTGAAGTGCACGGAGTTAGTGTTTGATATGAGACAATACTATTTTGTTAAAATGTGCGCACTCCGCCAGTAAGCACACAGTGCACATAGTGTACTACACGAAACCATTTGAGACAGCCTCATAGTCAGGTAACGTTAGCCTATTAGCCTAGTCACCCAAATGGCTAGCGCCGGTGTTCCAGTTTAGATGGTGAGCAGGTTAACTTGTGATATTTGCATAAAATCCGTGAATATTCAACAAGACCCTGCCTACTTGTTAACAACGCTTTGCACTGCCTCCGCCCTTCCAGTGCTGGAGATTCACATTTTCACAAGCCTACAGTGCGTGACAGAATATGAAGCAAGATCTTGCCGAAAACATGCGGGAATCGCTATGTATAATGCATGTCTGCTTAAGCATCCACACAAAATGTTGTGCAAACAGGAAATGTGTCAAAGTAAATCAGCGAAGGTTTTGTTGGGTTTCGAACATGAGTCTCACTGAGGCAAAATGTTCTAAGCAGTAAGCACTATCACCACTACGCCACAGAGAGCAACACTTGTTATTAGTCTATTAGACTAGTCTACTAGCTTACTAGCTATCCTGATGTCCATGTTAACTGGTGATAGCCTATAACATGAGCAAACACAGCGAATGCATGCCTTGAATAATGCAGATTAATTTTGCCTCAGTAATTTTGCATCACAAACAGTAACAAATGACCCCATCAGACGTTGCTCGTTTTTGTGCAGAAAGCAAAAATAATCAAGATCACTTAGGCCTCGAACTGCTCACTAAAATAGCAAGCTAGCAGCAATAGTCCACCCTGCTAACCAATTGCACCACTGGTTATTTTGTATTTATGCAATAGCATGGTGTTCCTATTAAATGAATGTAGGTCTATGTTGTGACAGCTTATTTGTCAATCGATCAAGATATTCATTATAGCAAACATCTAGGCTAAGTGAATGTTTTGCAACAGGCTGCTGAACGAGCAGTAAGTAGGCTAAACTATTTTCTAATTTAGGCTACGTGGGAATCTGAAACAGCAACATCTGTCATCAAACTCTCTCATCAAATTGTGTAATATATGCTACCATGATAACCATTTTGTGTCGTCAAATTAGGACCAACAAATTAAATAATATTTAACTCGGAGAAAATAAGTTTCATGTGTTCACTTCAAATCATTAGACAGCTCACTGCATGACTTCACCGAGACATGACACTAAGTTATGATAATTTGTGCACATGACTGACGTATTTCATATAATTAACCCCCAAAACGGAATAAAGTGTTAGTGGGACATGCCAGTTTGTTGTACATCAGTTAGGTTTTGGTATGTGAGGCAAAGATGAACCTATTTTGTTGTTTTGAGGCTTGCATATGCCCTTGTTAAATTGTGATGGCACCAGTTAACATGGGCGTATATTTCTCACTTATGTTAACATGTGTTAACTTTGACTAACAGTTCAATATATACATAGAAATCTGGCATCAATTTCAGCGGCTCGTAGTGTAGTGGTATAGACGATGTAGAAGCTAATCCAATCAACTTTCTTGTCCATGCGTGGTTCGAATCCCAGCTAGATCGCTAGCTTTATTTTTTTCCATTCATTCAGTATGTGTCATACAGATTCACAGATTTTATGCAAATATCACCAGTTAAACTGCTCACCATCTAAACTGGAACACCGGCCCTGAGAATGCTGCTCCATTCACTTGAATGGGCCTTCCCAAAGTTCGGTGTTTTGATATTTCTGTTCTTATAAGTATAACAGACCATAAGTATAATATAACAGTCAAGGAAAATGGGTTTTGTGCTTCTAATTCACATCTTTCATATCACTCTGCAAATACTTGAATTAAAGTATATCTATCTACTGGAACTTCATTCAGAAATGAAAGTAGATGGTTGATCAGCTGTGTTTTAAAGAATGTTTTTTTCAAGTTCAGCTTGTGTTGTGAACTACTGTATTTGTTTACCAGCAAAAGCCATGATGAAACAGTAACACATACATGTAGGCTAGGCTAAAGTCACATCGTGGGGAGTTTATTTTTTCGTTTTCGTGTAGCCGTGTAATAAGCGGCATAATGTATACGCCACGTATAACGCCGGTAATTATGGGGAAATAGGTCCCTTCAGGGCGGAACAAATCTGGTTTTGTTAGCTTATCCCTTACATACCATCTGTAGGTACCATCTGTAGTTACCATCTATAGGGAAATAGCCTGGACATAAGAGTATTCTCATTATGGACTCATTTGGCTAATCACTGGGAATCTATCTTCTTGCAGTAACACTTGCAGCCTGACGTCTGATTTAGGGGTAATGTGTAGGAGCCACGCTACAAGTTGCCTAGACCGCTGTGAACCTTTTGTAGTTGTGTGTTGGTCTGTCTGTGTAGCTGTGAACCTTTTGTAGTTGTGCGTTGGTCTGTGTGTGTAGCTGTGAACCTTTTGTAGTTGTGCGTTGGTCTGTGTGTGTAGCTGTGAACTTTTGCAGTTGTGTGTTAGTCTGTCTGTGTAGCTGTAAAGCTTTTGTAGTTGTGTGTTGGTCTGTGGCGTGTAGCTGTGTCTATGGAGGTCTGCAGTTCTCCACCAAAATGGTAGAAGTGACTCCATAGACTGCCATGATTACAGTTACATGTAATGTGGCCTTTTCTGGTGTAGAATTTGTACAGAGGAATATGCAGAGTATTTTCTGAATTTCTGATAACCTTGATAAAAAAATATTAGGTTAGGAGATAGAGAAAAAATAATTCTACAATGAAGTACAGTTAAGAACAAAATTATTCATACCCCTGGCAAATATTGATTCAATGTTGATTTTCTTTTTATCAATATGTTTGTTCTGACTGAAAATGACACTGCCCCATGCCAAAAGGTTGTATGAAAGTGGTAGAAACATGGAATCAAAAAAAGAAGCATTTTCATCTTTTTTAGCATTTTTATGAAAAATGGCGTGTCCAAAATTATTGACACCCTTTTTAAATAATCAATGGAAACATCTTAATTTGCATTCACAGCTCTCAAAATGGTTCTTATAATACCTACCAAGTTTTTCCATGTCTCCACAATGATTAGTGGGTTTGATCCAGCAAGACCACAGCATGGCAAGCCCACTATTGTTCTTCTTAAGTTTACTTTATTTCTTTATTTATTATTAGTGGGTTTGATCCAGCAAGACCACAGGGCTCTTGCAGTTCCTCGGAACCGCAATTCTAGTTCTAGACTGCACCTTTTGAACAGCAATCTGGGTTTTGAGTCAAGAAAGATTATTTGCCGTCCCTCTGGCCTTGTGCACACTTTTTTGACGGATCGAGGTCTGGACTTTGGCTCTGCATCTCTAAAATGTTGATATTGTTCTCCGTTAACCATTTATTGCCTTGTTTAGCTGTATGCTTTGTTTTGATTATGCTTTTTATTCACATTTTCTGCAAACAGGATACAAACAGTAAATGCAACATAAAAATAAGGAAAAGAAAGGAATACATAAAATGACCAAAAGGGCAGATCAGACAATAGACAAAACAGTTAGCAAGTACATCATATTAATAAAGCAATTCATTGTATCACACAGTGTTTTAATCAGGGCTTTGAACCGGTTCAAGGAACGAAAACGAAAACCGGGAACTTTTTGTATTTTACAGGGAACAGGAACGAAACCGGAAACGTTATTATTTTTTATGTTCTGGAACAGGAACACTTATTTAAAAATAATGGTAACCGGTTAATACCGGTTTTATTTCGTTCCTCAAAGTTTTCGTTGCCTAATTAACTAAAAAAAAAAAAGTAATTATTTTCCTGCGCACGTTACCATGACGGCTGAGGTTCACTTCCTGTGTGACATCACATCAGAGAGAGCGGTGGATTACAAAGTCTCCACTCCACATCTTAAATAAGAGGTAAATGACGATCCATCGTTAATTAAAACGCTCATTCCAAACACAATAACAATAGCTATATTTGTCGACTCCACGTTAATGATGGACTAGCGAACATTTGGCTAAATGGCGCCAACACCTCTGTTTGCCTAATGCACAGATGGCTTGTTACGGTATGAGTAGGCCTACTGGATGGCCTTTTCCCCCGACAGTTGGAATTTGTTGTTGCCCGAGTGCAGGGGCGCCTGCAGGAATTAATGCTATGGTACGCAAACCCATCACCCCCCCCCCGAAAAAAAAAAAACGCTCACGCGTGGACAGTATTTTTCCTTTAGGTTCGTGCATACATAGCATAACAACATCCACATGCAATAATGCAACAACAACGTATACAATTACCTATTCATTTGGGCAACTTTATACATCCCTATACAGGCTAAAGCTACCTTTAGTTGTGTTATAGCTACTGTAACGTCTGGCTTTAAACAGCTGTAATGCAGTCGTTCTGACAAGCACACCAATTGCTTAGCCAACCTCGTTCTTGCCCATCTTGAATAGCTCCTCTAGCTTTGCTGCCTACATCCTTTCTGTTTTCGTTGTTTAAACTTGTGATATCCATGATGAGTATTGAGTTAGTGAATTAGCTCAACATTGTGTGCTAACCATATAGAAAGCCGAGTAAAAGAAAACAAGTAGCCTATGCGTGCCTGCGTGCATATTCTCTCCTGCTCAAACATGTGTGCGCGTTAATTTTGATAAGTGTTCACTAACTTTACTCAATAGAAAATTGTAAATAGCCTGATGGCATGCAACTAATGGGATACTGTGCATAGTTGGAAAGGTATGGTAGGCCAATATGGTGTGAATATACACACACACAAGGTAAATTTTATCTCGTTGTTGAGTGATGGTACGCACAGTGCGTACGGACGTACACCTGCAGGCGCGCCTGCCCGAGTGGCATAACCAAGTGTCTTAATAATGTTGTTACGTTTGTGTGGAAATTTTTTCTTTTAACAATAAACTACACATTTGAAATAATTGTAGGCCTATTTAATTATTATTATTAATAATAATATAATTATTATTATTTAATAATGGTTGTAATTTTATTAAATTTGGTTTAAGCTGGATGGGAAAGATGTGACATAGCCTAATTCGATAGCATTAAAAAGCTGACAGGAACGAAATTAACCGTTCCGGGAACAGTATTTTTTTGTTCTAACCGGTTCGGGAACGTCAATTTATTGGTGGAACTCATAACCGGAAACGTTATAATTCCGTTTCTGTTCGGAACGAACCGATTGGAAAAAGAAATCGGTTCAAAGCCCTGGTTTTAATAGATATGTAGAGTCCCTTCCAGGCATTTACTGTGGATAAGCTAGCTTTATTCAGTCTAGCAGTAGTCTCTTCTAATGCTGCAATATTAAGCAAGGAATTAGTCCAGTAACATTTGAGGTTCGCATCTGGTTTGAACCATAACTAAGGATTAAGGATTGTGAGGAATCATCATTCAATAAACAGAGACAAGGATCTAGTATAAGATTGGTATCAAGGAATTTAGACAGCATATGAATAACATATTTCCAGAATATAGCTATGGTGGGACAATCCCAAAACATGTGAAGAAAGGTGCCTGTGGAGTTTTGGCATAGAGTGCAGTTTGGGCCAGTTTGGGTCTGACAGAGATTAATTTTAAAATGTTTAAAAGGTGTTGCATAGGCTCTATTGATCACCTTATAGTGGATTAATTGATGTGCTAAACATTTTGATGTCAGTTTTCCGTCCTGTCTGCATAAAAGGTATATCAGTGAGTAGGTTGGGATATATTAAGCCAAACACTGTAGGATTAAGTTTGCTATTGAAAAATAAATAAAATATACGGATTGCAAGCGGAGCTCAGGTTTTAGTGCAGGTCACGTGATCTCTTCTGTTTTAGCTGTATGTTTTGAATCATTGTGTGGTTTATTGGTCCAATGCCGCCTATTGGGGCAGATCTCTCGGCAGACAGCCTGATCTTCTCCTCCGGAATTCTCAATGTGCCCCCTGTTTACTTTGAGAATTTCACCAGGTCCCATTGCAGTTTCCCACATAATTTTTAATTCATTCATTCAACCTTTATTTATTCTCGGAGGGTCATTGAGGGAAGCCCTCATTTTCAATGAAGCCGAGATTACATAAACACTACAGATAACAAAAAGACAAAAGATGCCGGACGGAGCGGCGTAGTCGCCAGCGTTCCCGCGACATCAAAGACAAACAAACACATTTACAAAATAACAATTGACGCACAAGACAAAAGTAAAGTAAAGTAAGTAAGTACATTTAATTTATAGAGCACATTTAAAACAGTTTCCACTGACCAAAGTGCTGCACAGAGGATATGGCTAAAAAATAAAAATAAAAGCAAATCAGAACAAGCAAAATATAAAAGGCAAGAAGCAAGACAAATACAGAAATACAATAGACAAATAGACAGCCCTAAACAAATAAATAGCAACAGTACAGAAGACACTTGAATATGAAGAAGAGAGGAGAGAGATGGACAGCTAGGAAGCAGGGAAGGCCAAGGAGTAAAGGTGGGTCTTTAGTCTTGATTTAAAAGTGGTGATGGAGGGAGACAGTCTAACATCTGGGGGCAGACAATTCCACAGACGTGGGGCTGCTACCGCAAAAGCTCTATCGCCTCTTTGCTTGAGGTGGGTGCAGGCCACAGAGAGAAGACCCTTGTCGGCAGATCTAAGGGACCTGGATGCTGAGAGGGGATGGAGGAGGTCTGAAATATATGAGGGAGCCAACCTATGTAATGCCTTATAAACAATCAGAAGGACTTTGAAGTGGACCCTAAAGCTAACGGGGAGCCAGTGTAAGGAGGCCAGAACAGGGGTGATGTGTTGGTATTTCTTGGTGCCAGTAAGCATCCTAGCAGCTGCATTTTGTACCAATTGCAGACGAGAAAGTTGGGACTGGGGGAGACCAAGATAGAGGGAGTTGCAATAATCTAACCGGGATGTAACAAATGCATGAATTACTGTTTCTAAGTCCATGGGAGACAGAGAGGGTTTGAGATGGGAAATAATTCTCAGCTGATAGAAGCTACTCTTGATAACAGAACTAATCTGCCTTTTAAAACAGAGCTCTGAATCAAGGATGACACCTAGATTTTTGGCATGTGGCTTGACAAAAGAGGAGAGGTGGGCTAATTTTCCTTCAATCAGGGGTCTAGCTTTAGAAGGACCAAAAATTATGACCTCTGTCTTATTATCATTTAGCTGAAGGAAGTTATTATTCATCCAGCACTTAATATCCTGGAGACAATCCAGAAGAGGCTGAATGGAGTTATCAGATCTTAAGGGCAGGTATAGCTGGGTGTCATCAGCATAGAAGTGAAAAGAGATGTCATATTGCCGGATGATGTCACCAAGGGGGAGCATGTATAAACAGAACAGCAAAGGGCCCAAAATGGAGCCCTGCGGGACCCCATAGGAAGCAGGAGCTGAGGAGGAAGAGGAGCAACCAAGGGATACTGAGAAGGTTCTGTGTCTGAGGTAGGAGCTGAACCAAAGTAGTGCTGTCCCCTTTATGCTACCCAGTCCTCAAGACGGGTAAGGAGGGTGTTGTGGTCCACAGTATCAAACGCTGCGCTGAGGTCCAATAGAACCAGGATTGCATTTTGACCTGAATCTAGAGTGAGAAGCAGATCATTGGTGACTTTTAGCAGAGCCGATTCAGTACTGTGGAGTGTTCTAAAACCTGACTGGAAGGGCTCAAGGATGTTATGCTCAGTCAGGAAGGGAAGCAACTGGGCCAGCACTACTTTCTCCAGTACCTTGGAAAGGAAAGGGAGAATGGGGCGGTAGTTATTCAAAGAATTTGCATCCAGAGAACAGTGCTCTGATGTTTTCAATTTTATCAATGAAAAATTTCTTAAATTTCTCACAAGCATCAATACTTGTGAAGGGAGCCGGTGAGAGTGGAGGGTTGGTGATTTGATTAATAGTGTGAAACAGAATTTTGGGTCTGTTAGCATGTTGATTAATAATATCAGAGAAGTATTTAGCTCTGGCTGCTTTGGCGGCTGCCTGGAAGGATGCTAAAGTAGATTTAAAAATGTCATGGGAGACTGTAAGACGGTCTTTTAGCCATTTCCTTTCAGCTCTCCGGCAGGCCTGCCTGAGTGAGCGGGAGGCATCATCTAACCAGACTTGATATTTAAATTTCGGACGCTTGTGACAAAGAGGAGCCACCATATCAAGAATGTCTGAGCAGGATGAGTGGAGAAGAGCAACCATATCATCTGGGCTGGATGAGGCAGAGGAGGCTGAGGACATGGTAGTAGCAATGGCCTTTTTGACAAAAAGGTCAGAGAACTGAACTGCTGACTGAGAATTTATACAGCGAGAGTAGCGGCCAGTAGCTTTAGCCGCCTGCACAGGCCATCAGGCAAAAGATGCCTGATGGAGCGGCGTAATCGCCAGCGTACCCGAGACACGTAACGGTAGACATACAAGACAGACAACAAACAAAAATTAACAAGTAATAAAATATATAAATAAGAAATTAAAATAAAGAAAAGTCTGTGTTAACTTAGTCCAACTCTAGCTGTGTAATCGCTGGGGTAGAACTTCGGTAGATGAGATGGTAGTTACCACGACAGAGCCAGTTGGCCTACGCTCTGGTGAGACGCGCTCATCAGACCATCGCTGTTGACAGGCACCAGGAAGATGAGTTGAGGAGTTGAACCTGAGTGAAGGGACACAGGGATACAGGAGGATACCATCCTCTGTTGTCGGCTTGATGACAGTGTGGCCGGATCCTCGATGGATGTAGCGTTTCCTGCGTAATATCCCCGTTGCCCGGCATAGGTCGAGCACATTTTCGCTGATAGCCGCGTTGAAAGATGACAACTGCAAAAGTTGTAGGGCAGTGTATCGTAGGGCCAACATCAGCAAGGCATGCTCACACTGACACAGTCCAAAGAGAGCTAGCAAGCTGCGTCCTTCTCCTGCGTTAGGCCAGCTGACAGTCCACCGACTAGATCAGCCACCGATGTCACAGCTGAGAGTCAACCGACTACATCAGCCATTTAAGTTCATAGATTGGAGTCTTACTCCCAACTGACAGTCAACCGACTGAAACAGCCACTGAGTCCGTGATGAGTTGGATAGTAGCTCTAGGCCTTAATGTTACGGAGATAACGGACTTTCAATGGAATGCCGTCTCTTAGGCAAAAACAGACAAAAAACCACCATGGAAAGGAAAAAAACGCAACAAAAACAACGAACGAGTTGATATGTTAACGAATAAAATATACAAATCAGAAAAATATGTAAATCAAGTTATGTAAATATTAGAAAATAATCAAACAAAAATAGGCCAAACAGAGCGGCGCATCTGGCCAGCGCCCCCGTTACTAGGCAACGGATCATTGAATTGTATTTGTGGGGGGGGGGTGGGGGTCGGAGTCAATAAAATTAATTTGATCAATTTCGATATTGTGGTGGGCCGCCAGAAATTAGTCAATGGTGTTTTAGTGGTTGAAATTTTCACGCCATTCCAAAATGTATCACTTGGTCATCATGGATGCTGATCATGGATCACTCTTCTCCAAACATGTACAACAACTCAGCTAAACCTTTATAAAGGCACATCAGGGGGTCAGGATTTGAAGGGTTAGCTTCAGCCACTTAGCATGGCATTTGGCCGCCGACATTTTTGAAAACATGGCGTTACATGGTTGCAACTTCCGGCACCAGTTTTTACATGCTGATTGGTAGATGACAGCTCATGCACGAGTTTAGTGTTGGGCACGAGCGTCCTCGCGCCTCCATGTTGGTTTGCATTTCTGGAAGACGACAAATAAAACAACTAACTACTTGGATTAAGCTACTGATACTTGACTTAATGCCTTCATGGTTTAGGCTGTATTACCGGACTTTGTGGTAAATAAAAGAAAAATGTTAATGTTGTCATATTAGGCTATTATTTGCCGTATATGCGGGTGCCAAGTAATTACCTTAAAGTAACTGACTATGACCATACACTTTGGCAGATGCATAGCAATGACCTATATCCAATTATTAGCCTACTCATTGCGTTGTGTATGAAGACTATTTTAAAACGCACAGGCTGTAGTTCTGTAGAACGCAACGTCTGGATCATAACCTGTCTCCCCAAGTGATTTAAAACGAAACAAATGTCAATGACTTATTTCGTTTACTTTCTTGCAACATTGACATGATTAGGCTATGCATTTGATTTAAATGTTCAGGCTGCTAGTCGAGGCAAAAGCCAAATGTCCAACAACAGTTGCAGACTCTATGCCTGCTCGAACCACAATACCTGAGGGATGTGCGCTTCTATCGGAAGTTTAACTTGCGTTGGCTTCATTTCGTCTGCCTGCAAATGTAGCCTAGGCTTAACAAGCTGCAAATTCACACTGGGTGCAGCAAAACTCCCAGCTATCCACATGTTTCTTACATACCATGTCTACTTAATTAATAGTCATTTTCGTTGGATAGCCTATTGCGTAATAGGCCTACAACCTGTCCAAATAGTATTTAGGGATCATTATTTGTGAAGCCTAAAGTGACACAATATTGATTCGCATCGTTTATTATCACATATGAACATCACATTAAATAACCTAGGACTTCAGAGACAGGGCAAACTTTACCACCATTCCCAAAATGTTATCCCAACCAATTAAATGAATTTGCGCTTATAACGAGGTGAAGCGCGTTCCCGAACAACTTCTTTTCCTCTGAGGGAATGTCCAATCTTCATCAACGACATACCGTTGTACCTTACGTTGTCTCCGTCTGTAACGTGGAATCTAATAGGCTAATTCTAGCTGGTGCCGGAAACGAACACCCATGAAACGCCATTTTCGTAAAGATGGCTGTGGTCAATTTCATTTTTTTTTGGCTGAAGTAGCTAGCCTAGCATGGGCCATTGAAATGAATGGGGGCGGGACTTAGTCACTCTCTCCAGTTATATATAATACCTCCATGAGGCACATCTGGACAAAGATTTTAGCTTTTCACTGGATTTGTTTTTGACCCAAGGACATGGCCTGAGATTGGCATAAAAAAGAAGCATTAAATCCCAATGACTCCATGTGCATTTCAATTGTGAGGATGAGAAAATTATTCTTTTGGGATGTTTTTCAACCAGGGGGACCTTCTCAAAGTAAACAGTAACACTAAAGCAAGAGTTTACACTATGATTCTGGAGGAAAGATGCCCCAATAGGCGTCAATAGGCGTCATTGGACCATTAAACCATACAATGATCCAAAACATACAGCCAAACAAGTCAAGAAATGGTTAACAGGGAACAATATCAACATTTTAGAGGGGCAGAGCCAGAGTCCAGACCTCAATCCATCAAAACAGTGAATACAAGGCCAGAGTGATGGCCAATAATCGTTCCTGCCTCAAAACCTGAATTGCAGCTAAAAGGTGCGGTCTACAATCATTGTGGAAACATGGAGAGGCTTGGTTGGTATTATAAGAACCATTTTGAGAGCTTTGAATGCTAATAAAGATGTTTCCAGTGATTACTTTGAAAAGGTATGAACCATTTTGGACAAAGATAAACACGCTTATTTTTTTGATTACATGTTTCTACCACATTGTCTTTCAACCTTTTGGCATATGACAGTGGCATTTTCAGTCAGAACAAACATATTGATAAAGAGAAAATCAACATTAAATCAACATTTGCCAGGGGTATGAATAATTTTGTTCTTAACTAGGGATGTAACGGTATGAAAATTTAACCTCACGGCTATAGTGACCAAAATTATCCCGGTTTTCGGCATTATCGCGGTATTTTTAAAAGTTTGTTCAATATGTTCAGAAAGCACTGATAGGCCTACACAAGCTGAAATAGTTTCAAAAAGTGTGACAGTGTTTACTATTACAAAAATATAGGCAACACCTTATCAAAAATGCAACTTTTAACCAGGTATGCTGGAACTCGTTTTCACCTGGGGATGCTCATAGAGGGGGTGCTGAGGGAGGGTAAAAAAATGTTACTGAGTAGATGTGATTCCTTTATTCTGGAAGCTGGGAAGGGTTAAATACGCGGTTTCCACACCGTGGTAATCAACCGTGATAATTATGATATTTAAAATGAAAACGGTAATTGTTATCATCAACATTTTCATCGCGGTTTACCATTATACCGGTAATCGTTACATCCCTATTCTTAACTGTATGTATTGCTGATGTAATATTACTGTAAGTGTGAAGAAATTGACACATCACTCCACAGAGGAATGAGTTTATCAACACTCTGAAATATTTCCCTGTTAAATAAATAACTGGCAGTAGGGTTGCCATTATTTTCCTGTTATTTTAACAGTGCATTACTGTGAAGTGGCAAACTCCATACACTGCCATGGTTACAGCAGGTTGCCTACACCACTGTGAATGTTCTGCCTCTGCCAATTTTAGTTAGTTAGTATAGGCAGTTTAGTGCCATCTAGTGGTTCTTTCTGATGTGCAGTCGTTAGGACAGCTATGGTGTATTGTTTGATTTATGACAGCCATAGCAACCAGGACAGCCATCTTGATAAGCAGCAGCACATTTTGAGTTATTTGCTGAATTATCATCTTTCTACATCCCATATGTTAAAGCCTTCGAAAGGCATCGTCCGTAAGTTTAATAATTGCTTACTTAAAGTAGATTGTAACATTATTTGGTAATTTCTGATAAATTTATCTTTATTTGATAAAATGCTGCCTTCTATGTGTTTACTGATCAGCTACTGATGGATACTTTTTCATCTGTTTTATCGTATATTTCTTCAGATATTGAATATTGAATACATATGTTTTGTATCATTTTCAGTGTAAATAATGGCACTACACCACTGTGAACCTGTGTAAATGAACGGCAAACACCACTGTGAACCTGTGTAAATTAACGGCACTACACCACTGTGAACCTGTGTAAATTAACGCCACTACACCACTGTGAACCTGTGTAAATTAACGCCACTACACCACTGTGAACCTGTGTAAATTAACGCCACTACACTACTGTAATATGTGTAAATTAACGGCACTACACCACTGTGAACCTGTGAATTAACGGCACTACAACACTGTGAACCTGTGTAAATTAACGGCAACTTTTAGAGTGCAGCTCAGTTTCTTGTCTCTTTATGTAACCAGCCCACAGACTCACAGACCTCCATCTCCAGTGCCCAGCTGTGTGTCCATGAAGAGTGATAAGTCCATGGGTGATATGCCCAAATTCAGCAGTGAACCAGTTCCATCAGGACTAAAGTGAGTAGTCATCAGTCTGTAGACATGTCAGTCATATGAAATTCTACACTCTCTCTCACACACACACACAATAGGAAATTGGATGGATGAGATGGACCCCAACTAAATGATGGACACCATGTAGAGATGTATGTTATAGAAAACTATTGGATATGCTAGTAGGAATACACTTTATTGCAGGGCTATTCAACTTCATTACCAAGTGGGCCAGACAGGACAACCACTGGGTCTTCGCGGGCCACCCAAAATATGGCTATTGAAAAAATGACTATTGTGGCTATATATATATATTACTATTATGGCTATATATATATATATATATATATATATATATATATATATATATATATATATATATATATATATAGGCTTTTATATATAGCCACAATAGTCATTTCACATATGCATGCATTCATACATGCGTTCATAAATATCCAGCTACATTTAATAAGTTCAGTTAAAGGAACACGCCACCCAAAATCAGTAGTGATATATGATCTTACCGTAACTTTCACGAGTTGAGTCGTACCTCTCCCGCGTCGGTAGGTGCACTCAAACGCTCTGTCGCGCGGCGCGAATGTGTTAGCATGTTGCTATGCTAGCGGGCTCTGCCGTGGCCGTAGAGAGAGGCACATAGCAGTATTCAAACACCTCCACGTTTTACCTACTTAAATACAGTTGCACGAGTAGTTGATGAAAAATGTTAGGGCACACAACATGAAACGTGACGATTTTCCAAGCGAATAAACATGAGAACTACAATGTGTGGCGCAATAGCACTTGGGAGTACTTCGACCTAGCGTGGTAATATTATTAACACCTAATTGTAGATCCTATCCACCACAGAGTTTAGAATCCATGCTGGATCGACCCTCAGCCTCTCCCTCCCCTCTGAGCGAGAGGGCACACACACTAGAGATGCGCTGATGGGCTATTATTTCAACCATAACTGCATAGCAAAACTTATCATCCATCAGCCATCCATCAGCACCAAAGTTTGTTGACCAATTTTCAAAACTGCACCTGCCCACCATCCGCTGGTTGTTTTAATGTAGGCTATATGGGTGATGCAGCGCTGCTGACGTGAGGCTAGAAAGCCCTTGCCTGTTCTAGAAAGACTGATCTAATGCAGCAAATATATTAAAAGGCAAAAGTCGTACATTGGCTAGGCCTATCCCCAGAATATCAGCAGAAAACTCAGTCTCTGTCGCGCAAAACAGTCTCCAAATAAAACGCACATCGGCCTGTTGCCTATTCTGCCAGCTTGTGACAATATATCATCCAAAATGCTTGATTGCATTGCATTCTCCACATTTTTAGCTACATTTTCATGTACCACATCAGCATTTTTGTTCAGTGAATCTTTTGTAAATTGCTTTACAATTACCGTCGGGCCTATAGGCCTATTGCCTGGCTTGCCTCAGCTTCGGTCACGTCCTTTTACAATTTTATCATTGTAATAAAAAACGCAATTTGCCACATAATTTCAGCATGCTCCTGGCCTACTAATTAATGCCTATTGTACTTTATTTTTTGCAAAAAGAAAGAAATCCTTGATAAAATAACAAGTCATTCACATTATAGGCTACTTTACACACTGTTATGTCAGGTTGACTGACAAGCCTGTTCTGAAGACTCCCATTCATTTTGACTGCACGAGCGCGTCTTTTTCAGACAGACATCGCAATTCATTTTATAGCAGGCCATCTGACAAATATGACGCCTCGATATTAAAGAAACTCCGACTCCATTCATTCTGAAAGTCCACCGCACAACAATGCAACGTGCATGTTCACATATTTAGTAACAACCGCCAAACTTGCTTGCTTGCCTTACACATCTAAGTTTTCCGAGTTTTTCTTACCTTCTTTTTCCGCTGTGGATGTTAGTGAGTTTATAGAAGTTTTAGCTCTTACGTTCTGAACATCTCGCACTGCCATCGCCCGATGTCATTTCTTAGTCATATCACTCTCTGTCTCTCTTTTAAATGCCTATTCCCTGAATGGTAGGCTACAATTATGTGTTTTATATATAGGCTAATATCTAAACAAAATAACCCAGGCAGTCTCATCTAGGATATAACACAGGTTGAAGTTGGTTCTATTTAGGGAGGTGAACATCTGTAGATGACTCAGAAATGACATCGGAAGACAAGTGAATATGGCAAGAGGCAAGCCGAAGTCTGCTGACAAGGGCCCGACGGTAATTGTAAAGCAATTTACAAAAGATTCACTGAACAAAAATGCTGATGTGGTACATGAAAATGTAGATAAAAATGTGGAGAATGCAATGCAATCAAGCATTTTGGACGATATATTGTCACAAGCTGCAGAATAGGCAACAGGCCGATGTGCGTTTTATTTGGAGACTGTTTTGCGCGACAGAGACTGAGTTTGCTGCTGATATTCTGGGGATAGGCCTAGCCAATGTACGACTTTTGCCTTTTAATATATTTGCTGCATTAGATCAGTCTTTCTAGAACAGGCAAGGGCTTTCTAGCCTCACGTCAGCAGCGCTGCATCACCCATATAGCCTACATTAAAACAACCAGCGGATGGTGGGCAGGTGCAGTTTTGAAAATTGGTCAACAAACTTTGGTGCTGATGGATGGCTGATGGATGATAAGTTTTGCTATGCAGTTATGGTTGAAATAATAGCCCATCAGCGCATCTCTAGTGTGTGTGCCTCTCTCGCTCAGAGGGGAGGGAGAGGCTGAGGGTCGATCCAGCATGGATTCTAAACTCTGTGGTGGATAGGATCTACAATTAGGTGTTAATAATATTACCACGCTAGGTCGAAGTACTCCCAAGTGCTATTGCGCCACACATTGTAGTTCTCATGTTTATTCGCTTGGAAAATCGTCACGTTTCATGTTGTGTGCCCTAACATTTTTCATCAACTACTCGTGCAACTGTATTTAAGTAGGTAAAACGTGGAGGTGTTTGAATACTGCTATGTGCCTCTCTCTACGGCCACGGCAGAGCCCGCTAGCATAGCAACATGCTAACACATTCGCGCCGCGCGACAGAGCGTTTGAGTGCACCTACCGACGCGGGAGAGGTACGACTCAACTCGTGAAAGTTACGGTAAGAACATATATCACTACTGATTTTGGGTGGCGTGTTCCTTTAAAGATATTCACAAATATTGGATGTGGTGGACATTCCTTTTTTCTGAGGTACATCAATAGGCTCTCAAAACAATTCCAAACATGCATAAGGTGCTTATAGAGCAGGTCCAGATTATTTGTGAAATAAACCAGTAAAACAGTGTCATGGGATGGAATATAGTGATGGCCAAAAGTATTGGCACCCATGCTAAAGTTGACTGAAAAGAGGAATATAAAATAATCTTTTGGAAATTGATCTTAATGCCTTAAGTGAAAAATGAGGAAATATCTAACCTTTAGACTTTGTGGTGAAAAAAAAAATCTGGACTTGAATATGTTTTCAGAATAGAATAAAATAATGCATATTGCACATTTTAATCAGTAGATTGTCTGAGGAGCAATTTGTCCAAGTATTCTTTGTCTGGTGTACCTGCAGATTAAGTGCTGATCTGACCCAGGATCAGTCCAGGTGTGGAGTGTGTGAGCAGGTACTGAGGGACCCAGTCATCACCACCTGTGGACACAGTTTCTGCAGGCAGTGCATCAGCAGCTACTGGGAGCAGCCTGGACTACCAGGAGACCAAGTCTGTCCCCAGTGTGAGAAGACATGCAGAACCCAACCTCCTCTACAGCCTCCTCTGGATGAACACTCAGATATGAGCACACAGGGTGAACACACAGGCTTGATCAACAGCAGAAGACACCTGCACACTGAACATACACCAGGCAGAAAGAGGGAACTAGGTGAGTATACATTTTGGCTTTTTACCTTTTTTTATTGATTTTATCAGTTTTTCTGAAAAGTAAAGTAATGTTATCACATATATATATATAGGCCTATTTGTAGTATGTTTATGTGTATGAATACATTCAGTATTTTTTATTATTGACTTTCATTATTACTTTTTAATGACTTGTTTTGTCATTTTTAAACAGACGAAAACCTGAGGAGAGTTATAAAGAATCACAAAGCCAGTCTGAAGATGAGGTTTGAGAGCATATCTGAGGGCATCATCAAACCAGGAGCTGAGACACTCTTCAATAAGATCTATACAGAGCTCTACATCACAGAGGGAGAGAGTGAAGGGGTGAATAAGGAACATGAGGTTTGGCAGGTAGAGTCAGCATCCAGATCTCAAAACACAGAAGACACACCAATCAACTGCAATGACATCTTCAAGCCCTTACCTGGACAGGAGAAGCACATCAGAACTGTGATGACCAAAGGTGTTGCTGGCATTGGAAAAACAGTCTCAGTGCAAAAGTTCATTCTTGATTGGACAGATGGGGTAGCCAATCAGGATGTAGATTTTATGTTCCCCCTTTCTTTCCGTGGGCTGAATTTAGTCAGGGGTGATCAGTACAGTCTTCACAGGCTCCTGCTGGACTTCCACCCTGAGCTAAAGGAGCTGAATGATGGTGAGGAATACAAAGACTGTCAGGTTGTGTTCATCTTTGATGGTTTGGATGAGAGTCGGTTGACTCTGGATCTGGAACAGAACAATAAGTTGTCTGATGTGAAACAAACATCATCAGTGGATCTTCTGATGATGAGCCTCATTCAGGGAACTCTGCTTCCCTCTGCACTCATCTGGATAACTTCACGACCAGCAGCAGCCAGTCAGATTCCTGCTCAATACATCGACCAGGTAACAGAAGTACGAGGATTCAATGACCCACAGAAGGAAGAATACTTCAGGAAGAGAATCAGTGATGAGAGTCAGGCCAACAGAATCATCTCCTACATTAAGGCATCCAGGAGTCTCCATATTATGTGCCACATTCCAGTCTTCTGTTGGATTGCAGCCACTGTACTTCAGCAGATGCTTGGACAGGACAACACCCAACAAATTCCCACAACTCTGACTGAGATGTTCATACACTTCTTGCTGGTCCAGACAACTCGAAAGGATCAGAAATATCAAGAAAGACAAGAAACAGATAAGAGGAGGCTCTTGAAATCGCAGAAAAAAATTCTACTTAAGCTGGCAGAACTGGCTTTCAAGAGTCTAGAGAATGGCAACCTCATGTTTTATGAGGAAGACCTGAGAGAGTGTGGCATTGGTGTCAGTGAAGCCTCAGTGTACTCTGGCATGTGCACTGATATTTTCAAGACAGAATCTGTGGAATCTCAACAGAAGAAGGTATACTGCTTTGTGCATCTTAGTGTCCAGGAGTTTCTGGCAGCTGTGTTTGTGTTTCACTCGTATTTGGCGGAGAACCTTGAAGCTCTGAAATCCCTCATCAGTGATGAGCGTAGAGATGAACTCAATCCATCAATGTTATCTTCTCTTCAATCAGCACTAGGATTAAAAGACAACTTACATGTTTTACTGAAGAGTGCAGTTGATAAGGCTTTGGAGAGCCAGAACGGACATCTGGATCTCTTCCTTCGCTTCCTTATGGGCATCTCTCTGGAGAGCAATCACAGACTTCTGCGAGGTCTACTGAGCCGCACACACAACAGCTCAAATAGCATCAAGGAAACATGTCAGTACATGAAGGAGCTCAACAGAGAAGGTCTCTCTCCTGAACGATGCATCAATCTTTTCCACTGCTTATTTGAAATGAAGGATGATTCCATGCAGAAAGAAATTCAGACATACTTGTCATCACCAAAGAACATCAAACAGAAGTTGTCTCCTGCCCACTGTTCAGCACTGGCCCACATGCTTCTGATGTCTGAGGAGGTGCTGGATGAGTTTGACCTGAAAAAATACAACACATCAGATGAGGGACGCAGGAGACTGATCCCAGCTGTGAGGTGCTGCAGAAAGGCACGGTGAGTTTCTGATGGAGAGACTGTGCTAACTATAGCGACTAAATATAATGTTAAGTCACTAGTCTACTACTAGCTGGGGTAAACTCAGACTAACCTGTTTTTTGACAGGCGTCAATGGTATCTTTTCCAGGGGCTGTATTCACGAAGAATGTTCGAATTTTCCAATAATGGGTGTGTCCCTCGTAACTTTAAAACTCCTAATTTTTTTGACTAAGTAATTCACAAAGCATTTTAGCCTTAAAAGTAGCACCTAAGTCTGGGACAGCTTAAAAAAAGTCGAGAGAACTCCTAACTCGCTAAGACCTATTCACAAACAATCCTAAGGTGCTTTTTGTGGCATTTCACGTCACAATGCCGATGTTTTGAAATGAACATGTGGTTACAGGAGCTGTCAATCGCGAGGGAATAATTGTGCCTTGTAATTAAGGGATGCAATAATGCCACCAACAACCAACACCATTCATTGCATGTAAACTAAATGCAACGTTTTATTGTGAATCAAATTGTTTCTCCTCTTTGCTAATGTAGGCCTATGTGTCGTCTTAAAGATTAATTTAAAACCTGTTGCAAAGATATTGCTTCAAACTGCAAAAATAGGCCTACTGTATTTCATTATGCTACTAGGCTACAGTATTTGCTTTGTGTTCCTCTTTATTCATTTAGGCTATTTATTAATCATCATGCATCCTTCATAGCACTTGTGTAGTGCACTCACCAGCAAAGACCTGTCACCTGTGACTCATCATCATAGGGGAGGTTTTTACCACCATTCCGGCATCATCTGCCAATCACATCAATCAAGCTTGTGCATGAGTAATGATGTCAACAAGAGCTAGAGTTAGGAGTTCCTTACTAAGAGTAGGTCTGGAAGCCTTTGTGAATAACTTTTAAGAGAAAACTCCTAGGTAAAAGTTTTTAGGCCTACAATGCACAATTATTCCCTCACGATTGAGATCTCCTGTGACCGTAACATCGCGACGTGATGTAAAATGCCACAAAAAGCGGCTTAGGGTTGTTTGTGAATAGGTCTTAGTGAGTTAGGAATCCTCTCGATTTATTTTAAGCTGTCCCAGACTTAGGTGCTACTTTTAGGGCTAAAATGCTTTGTGAATTACTTAGTCAAAAAAATCCTAAAGTCTTAAAGTTACGAGTGACACGCCCATTATTTTTAGGAGTTTCTCCTAAATTTCCCAGTTAGGAGCTACTTTTAGCATTAACTAGGGATGTGACGCTCGAAGCTGACGTTTCGAAACAGTGTCGAGCTTCCGAAACGCAAGTGTTTCGAACAGTGTTTCGAAGTGTGGTTCAAAACGCCCATGTCACGTGACCCTGGCTTAGTGAGGCTTCGTGGTGTTTCAATTTGGTTTGGACAGGTGCACAGCCTTACCGCGCGAGCCAATTACCCGAGTAAACACCTGTTTGATCTAAATGACAAAGTCCCAGAATGCTTAAAAGTCATTCAAACACATCCTATCTTTGTGGGTTTTTTGTGAGGAGAGAGATTTTGAGAGATATAGCGACATAGAGACATATAGAGATATAGCGATTTATAGTGCATTCTTGTGATTGATAGGTTAGTGATATAGATTAGTTGACAGGCTAGAGACAGACAGTGAGCGATAGTTTAGATAGATATAGTCTAGTGACGTTAATATTTAGATAGTAGCAGAAGTAAAAAAATATATGACTGATGCCTTTATTTCAAGAACAGCTGACCCTTTGAAATACTGGCAGGAGAGGAGAGTGGTTTATCCAAACCTAACTGTGATGGCCAAAAAATATTTGTGCATGCCAGCAACAAGTGTGCCTTGTGAAAGAATTTTTTCCAAGGCTGGGGAGGTTTATTCAAAAACAAGAAACAGATTAAATGCCAAGACGGCAGAACAACTGTTATTCCTAAATAAAAATGTATGTTGACATACAAAAAATGTGTTGTTTATTTTTCCCATGTTGTACCTGTTTAGTCTAACCTGCTTCACATGTATCCTTTATTTCCCTACAACATGTTCCCAAAAAAACCCCTGGGCCATAAGCATAGCCTACATTTTAAAACCATTGTAGCATTTTCCTCTCCAGCATATTCCAAAGGATAATGTACTATGAAACTGAAATAACAAAACATCTAACTGGCAGATATAAAAAATATTCTAGTTATTGAAGGCATATAGTCTGAAATTTCTGAGCACCAGCAGGGAATCGAACACCGGACGCTCCGGCCGAATGTAAGTGTGTTAACCACTCAACCACGTGGCTGTGGACGAAATCTTGCGTTCCATGTTGGCTATTTATATTCTTCGTCTGAAGCAGTTGTGCTTCACGGTCAAAATGTGATGGTGACATCTAGTGGCTAGTTTTGCTAACATGGAGTTACGGGTGTCGGATTGTTTCGAAACCTCGACACATTCCGGCGCAATTGCTTCGAACGTTTCGTTGTTTCACAAAGCCTCGTTCTGCCCATCCCTAGCATTAACATTCTTTGTGAATATGGGCAAAGACTGACCTGCAGAGCAAATTCAATGTTAGTCTGGGTTCATGTGTGAAGATGCACTACACTGTTTTAGAACACAGTTTTATTTGAATGAGCTTCTGCAAATGTGCCTGTCAGTAATAGTCTACAGGTGTGGGTAATTGATTAATTGGGCCACACCCACTCTGGGACACTTTAAAAGGGTTTTGGTTTAGGCAGAGATTTGTACATTGATGTGTAATACCCATTTTATAACAGTTTGTTAAATTAAAAACAAGGATCTTTACTGTTTTAAAAATGCAAGATGGTGTACACTTGATGTATTTTGATGTTATGAATTGGGAGATTCCATCTTCATTACAGGATTGTGGTTGATGGTGTGGCATAAATGAATTGCTTATACGTATACACTTGTCCTCTTATAACATTACAACTCTTTCAGGTGTGTGTGTGTGTGTGTGTAATAAATGTTCACTTCAGTTCAGTTCATCTTTATTTATCATTTTGCCCAGGTACAAGTACATGTGCATTGGAAGTCTTGTCAGGTCTCACAGCGTGGGTGTGTGTTTGTGTGTGTGATTTGTAGGGTTGGGCACCGAAACACGGTTCTAATATGTCACCGGTGCCGACACAAACGGTAGTAACTGCATCGAATAACAACGTGGATTTCAGTGCCTCATTTCGATGCTAAAATAGCGGTTTTTATATATATATATATATATATATATATATATATACGAGGCATCACTGCATGTCATGCGCCATCTCTAACGTCTTGCTCTGATAGCAACACATCCAGATACAGTTAGCTAAACACTGGATGTATAAACCAGAGGGGTGCACCACATAGGCGAGTGGACAGTGTTTGACAGCTTGCGTGAGCCCAAGTAGCTTTACTTTAAAGCGATATCGCGAGCTCCTGTCAAAATCTAGCGGGCCTACCTAACTACACCCAAGCAAAAGGCTATGAAACAACATCAACAGTAGGCTAGCCTATACGTTACACAATATTCTTGCTAATGCGCTAACTGACATTTATTTGAAATGTTATCGGCAGTTGTAAGGTAAAAACTTCATTTCACGGTGTGTTAAACAACATAATGGCATGATATTAATCTTTCATGTGCATGAGGCCCATAGCATCACAATGAATATGAAGATCATGTTAAAAGTTAGCTGGCAAAAACATAAATATGTAGGTTAAATAGCCTACCTGATGTCACCGAGCTGTCAAAGAGGCTACGAAACCATCTCTGTAGGCTACGTTATCGTTAATTAAACTCAGCTGGTGTTAGCGCATAGCCATAGTTGCTGTTAAAATGCCTACTAGGCTAGCGCTGGGAATCTAAACACTTCAACACCGACATGTAGCCTGACATGTTCAAAGCTACTGCGTGTTATGGGTTAAGACATGACATTTCTTGAAGCATTTGGGAACACACTGAATTAACTGGAAAGTAGAGTCCCTGTTAGATTAGCTTGCTTACAAATGCCGTTGTCCATGACCTGGCAGTTTTATGGCAAGCGGTTTTAACATACCTTATGGCAAACCGCCTACACTGGGTAAACTTGAAAGCAGAGCTTACCATTGTGTGTGCATGCATGGCAAGCTGTTTTAACATTTGAATGTATTATTCGTAGGAGCAATGAGATATTAATAGTAAATTGAATATAACAGTTCAACTTCATGTTCAAATTTGTCTTATCAATAAAAAAAAATCAATTCATGTTTTAGACCATTTTAATTTAAAACATTTTAAAAACAAAGTACCGGTTCAGCCACCGTTTCGGCACCGGCACCGTTTTAAAACTATCGATTTAGCACCGGTATTGGATAAAAACCAAACCCAACCCTAGTGATTTGGCATGGGAATGATCTGCGATGATTTATAGGGGCACATTGTTACATTTATCCATCTCTGCAATATTTTGTCTTTATTCATGTTGTTATGCAGACTTGCTGAATGCAAACTTTCAGAGAAGTCCTGTGGAATTGTGGCTGCTGTTCTACAGTCACCAAACTCCCTGACAGAGCTGGACCTAAGTCACAATGACCTGGGGGATTCTGGAGTTCAGCTTCTCTCTAAGGGACTGTCTAGTCCTAACAGCAAACTGCAGACATTAAGGTTGGTGTTAGACATGTCTTTGTAAAGGATTATTGTTAGGACTAGTGTGGCACATTATGGTTTGGTTGGTGTTTTATATGTGTTTTAAGGCCTGTCCAATTTTTCAGATGAAATTCACACAAAATTAATCAGGTTAATAAACACAGTTATTCTAATGAGTCTGTACTCACTGAGGACGAAATGAAAATGAAAAAAAAAATGCAATGAAAAAAAAACGTTCAAAACTGTCTCGTTTGATGTGAAATTTCGTATGCAATAGAGTTCCTGACCAATTAAATAATGATTTTGCAGGGTTCCGATGTCAGCGATGTCATAAGTAGAACGACAAGCAGAAAAGGCTGACACAATGTATGACATTGTATTGTATGATATTGTATATGAGATATGTCTCATTAGGCCTATATGCCAAAGTCACAAAGAATTTACGTTACATCAGACTTTCTCAGGTGTTCAAGAGTGAGAACTCCACAGACTCCCCACCTCTTACCTCCTAACCATCAGTTCACACAGGGACGTCGTTAGACCTATTTTGGGGGGGCTGAAGCCACCCTAAGATGATCAAAAGCCCCCCTAAAAATATATAGTAATAATATATGCGTCCAAATTCACATCCATTATTATTTGTTGAATAGCTCACGGAGTACTTATCTCACATAAATAAAGATGTCAAACAAAAGAGCGGAACCGGAGCTTTCCAGTGATATTAGCGGCTAGGTGCTGTGAAAAATGGTTCACGTGAAAATTAACGTTGGGCATACATGACATTTCATCATATTTGCATTCACAGCACTTCGTCCATCTCCACCCATTACTGTCGGTGGTATACAGTATCTCACAAACTCAACGCATGGTAAATCATATAGGCTATCAGAATAAACAGTAGACCGAACACGACGATATGAAGCATTCTTTTGTACAGTAGCCGTTCCCATTCCCGAGTTTTGAAATTGCAGCAAATTTCTACATGGTATCCAACTTTGGGCTGAAATTCTAATGTAGCCTAATAGCAGCCCAAAATAATGAACTTGCTTTCCATATCAAAGAATCAAAAGTTGATCGTGGCATGCACAGATCAACTGTGCTTTTGAATAGATATTTCTACCAGCATGCTTCAGGTGACATGAATGCAACAATCATGAGACACAACGTATTTTAACTTGACATAAAGGCTGACATAATATATATATATATATATATATATGCATGTCTGATCACATCATATTTTCCCAGATATGGGGTAGCCTGTTGTCTTGAAAACGATATAGCCTAGCATAATAGAGGGCCTAAAATTACACTGAAAATAGCCTAGGCCTCAATGGACTAATTTGATATATTACAGTAGGTACTATTAATTGAAATCCCTAACTTCACAACAGTTCATGAAATGTGGGGTGATGAAAGCCACCACCCCTGCCACTGGCAAGATAGGCCTACAATATCAGTCCCCGCAGACTTAGGTGCTATTTTAGGTCTAAAATGCTTTGTGAATTACTCTTAGTCAAACAAATTAGGAGTCCTAAAATTACGAGTGACACGCCCATTCATTTTAGGAGTTTCTCCTAAATTCCCCAGTTAGGAGCTACTTTTAGCCTTAACTCATCCCATGCATTGAGTGCCAAAAACGTAATATTAAGTTTTTAGCTTTTTTTTAAATTACGTAACAAGACATTCTAGCACACCTTATATGTGATTTTGGGAACTCTGTGATGAATGGAAATGAAATATATGACGATCGTGAAACTCATGAAAACGCACAATCTGGACATTTTATCATAACTTGCGTTGCCGCTTTGGGTCGAATCAGTGACGCATGCACGTCAGGTCAAAACCAGGCCATTTTCGTGGGTCTATCACTAGGTGGCAGTCTCGCCAGGTCTCGTTGATCACTTCCCGGAAGGTTTACACAAGTAAGTAACAGGCAACACTTCATATTTCATGAAAGACGTTATATCTCCATTTCTAGAAAAAAACAGCGATTTTGATGAAAACTAGCCACTGTTTAGCTTGGGATTTCTCAGGAACAGAGGCATGTAAAAATACACTGTTTGCACCCACCGAGAGCTTAAAGTCTCACCTTTTAATCGAGCTATTGTATGTGTTCATAGCTATAACACAGAATATGCTGTGGCTGTACAAAAATCATCAACAATGGTCTAGATTGCTGGCACTCTAAGACAAAGCTCCCGAAAACAGCTAGCATTCAATGAGTTAACATTCTTTGTGAATATGGGCCCAGACTGACCTGCAGAGCAAATTAAATGTTAAGGCCCGTACACACGAGTCCGATTTTTCGGACGAAATATTCGCACGAAATTACGCAGCCTATTAAACACATGCATTCGTATTAGTCTGTACACACCGAGGACGAAATTTGTTGCGATTAAAAACATTTTCGCAACGGTCTCATTTCATGCGAAATTTCGCATGCGAAAAAGAGCTGTTGACCAATCAAATAATGATTTTGCAGGGTTCCATTGATGTCGCAATAGAACGACGAGCAGAAAAAAAGCTGATCGATTGGGTGAACCTACTGCTCACGATGACTAGTCTCCTTAATAGGCCTATATGCCAAAGTTACAAAGAGTTTACGTTACAGTAGACTCTCTCAGGTGTTCAAGAGTACTCCTGACGAACTTCTTACGTAGTGCGAACTCCTTACAGACAGCTTTCCCCACTTCTTACCACCGTCCCATTTTACACTCAACCAAAAAGAATGAAATCTCACTACAGCAGTGAACAGAGGGCTTCTCACTGCACATATTTGCAATGAAAAAATACAACATGCATTCAAGGAAATGGAAGTTTTAAGAATAGGTCATGGTAGGCTATGCTGCCGACAACAGCATTATGTCCAGGGTTACCACTATCGTAAATTTGCCTCACATTTCCTGGTGCGTTAACTTTGCTTTATGCTTTATAACTGAAGTAGCCCAATGTAGAACTCTGAAAAACTTTCTGTGGATCTGGTAAGCTAATAACTGGTAGGCTATCATTATTAGCTTTTGCTGTGTGTTGGATCATCGTCATACAAGCTGATCAATTTTTACCACTTGTTGCAGCAGTGCGATTTTATCCCATGCTCATTTCTACAGGCTGTCTCTGTGCCTCCGCTCCTTAGCAGATACATTTTGACGTAGCCTGCGTGTGAAATGGTTTTGTGAGATGTACATGATATAGGCTATGGCCGTTTTATAGCGTGTTGCATTATAGCATTTTGGCATGTAAAATTTTAAATGAGGCCTTGCCTACCCTACAACTTGTAAGGCTACACCAGTCCGCCCAAATGGCATACCTCGAGTCCAATATGCGGGCAAGTACCCCTGGCTGCAGCTTGCAGATCGGTGCTGGGCTCAATGTGGGGCAGAGTGCAATGTTGAGCTCAGCCCAAAATCAGCTCGTCATTCCCTGCTGACCTCTCTGTGTCCGTCTATTTACCCGGACTCGGAGTTCAAATTTTTCTCAAGGAAGAATGCTTAACTCTATAAAAGCGTATCCTCCTTAAACTACTGCCAACGTTAATCATGTCCCTTCCCGCCTAGCGTTAGAATCTGGTTGCGTGTGTGTTGTGTAGTGGGGTGGGTGTATGGGTGCACTAATGAGCCCAACCAACTTATGTGTTCCGTCAGTGGTTCGACTGCACAATTATCACAATAGCACAAGTAGAATAGACGAGGGATGGGAAGGATGGCCGTAAGCTTTAATTTCCCCAGCACCTCTCAAGCCAATGCACTGTTCCATGAATGATCAAGGCTATAATCTGTTTCAAATCTTGATGATTTTATGAGTTCTCCCTGCTTACTGAAAGTCGCTGTGTGAACCTGCGTGACGTGAGTGCGAAATGGAATGCGAAATATTAAAAAAATCGCATCGGACTTGGTGTGTACACTTTGAGTGCGAAAATTTCACACACTAATTTTTCGCATTTTCGCACTGTTATTTCGTATCGTATCTGGTGTGTACGGGCCTTTAGTCTGGGTTCATGTGTGAAGATGCACTACACTGTTTTAGAACACAGTTTTATTTCAATGAGCTTTTGCAAATGTGCCTGTCGGTAATAGTCTGCAGGTGTGGGTAATTGATTAATTGGGCCACACCCACTCTGGGACACTTTAAAGGGGTTTTGGTTTATGGCAGAGATTTGTACATTGATGTGTAATACCCATTTTATAACAGTTTGTTAAATTAAAAACAAGTATCTTTACTGTTTAAAAAATGCAAGATGTGTACACTTGATGTATTTTGATGTTATGAATTGGGAAATTCCATCTTCATTACAGGATTGTGGTTGATGGTGTGCCACAAATAAATTGCTGATATGTATACACTTATCCTCTTATAACATTACAAATCATTGTAGGTGTGTGTGTGTGTGTGTGTGTGTGTGTGTGTGTGTGTGTATATGTGTATGTGTTTATGTATGTGTATGTGATTTAGAATGGTCTGCGAAAGATCACTTGATTGTGTTGATTTATCAGGGCACATTGTATCCCTTACATTTATCCATCTCTGCAATATTTTGTCTTTATTTGTGTTGTTATGCAGACTTGCTGAATGCAAACTCTCAGAGAAGTCCTGTGGAATTATGGCTGCTGTTCTACAGTCACCAAACTCCCTGACAGAGCTGGACCTAAGTCACAATGACCTGGGGGATTCTGGAGTTCAGCTTCTCTCTAAGGGACTGTCTAGTCCTAACTGCAAACTGCAGACATTAAGGTTGGTGTTAGACATGTCTTTGTAAAGGATTATTGTTAGGACTAGTGTGGCACATTATGGTTTGGTTGGTGTTTTATATGTGTTTTAAGGCCTGTCCACACCAAGTCCAATTTTTCGGATGAAATTCACACAAAATTAAGTAGGTTAATAAACACAGTTATTCTAATTAGTCTGTACTCACCGAGGACGGAATTTGTTGCAATGAAAAAAAACATTCGAAACTGTCTCGTTTGATGTGAAATATCGTATGCGATAGAGGTCCTGACCAATCAAATAATGATTTTGCAGGGTTCCGATGTCATCGATGTCATGGTTTTGAAAGTGGGATGAAAAAGTTACTAAAAAGGCTACAAGCTGTCATAACAGTACAGTCACTGAGGTTGATAGTCACGTATCGTAACCATGCTAATTACCAACCAATTATTTTGAAAATTCTAAAACAACTATGTTTTTTAACACTTCAAAATAACATTTGATAAATGAACCTTACATTTTTCAGTAACCATAGGTGTGTAGATTTGAACAAAATCTAGTTTGGTTCTTACCGGGGCTTTTACTGCCTGAAATATCCGATTTTTTTTACCACGCTCGGAGTTTAGTGCTGGGCTGGTGGGTACCTATTCCCAACACACGGTTAGCCTGAGAATTCATGTCGCAATTCAAAATTCCACTGGAGCTCCAAGCAGATTTGTACACACAGCCTTACAAGACTGATACACTTATGGTGTGGGTGCTTGCGTTTCTTTAGGAATCCGTCTTGGTTTGTATAGAAATGAATATTAAGTGACACATACACGTAAGAGGTTGGTCATACAGGACGGTTGGTAATACGTGACGTTCCGATATTCTTTTCAGGACGTGGCAGTTTCTTGAGGGAAGTTAACTTTCACGTTAACGTTGAAGTCATTTGGTGGCTGAAGCAGTAACTGCAAGTGCTAAATAGATCAGCAAGAGAGTATTAACACATCCCGATACAAACATCTTGGGAGCTGTTTACTGTCGATCGGGAAGGACAGAGAAGAGGGAGTGTCTGCCCTAGTGAGACGTAGTTAGCGTTAGCGTTACAACTTGGTGGACGTTGGAAAAGCCTCGAGTGGAAACCGTTAGCCTGGAAGAAGCTCACCGCATGCGCAGCCAACCTTCCCAACTCAACAGCGATTCTCAGGCCAACGGTCGCCTCACATCTTCCCAGCCCACCAGTGACCAGTCTCCGCTGCTGGCCCTGCTAAGAGGTGTGTTGTGTTTGTGTGTCGCCTAAAAGGTACTGTAGCCTACGGTTTGTTTTACACATTCTTTTAGCGACCTAGTGGAACAGTCAACATACACTAAACCTAACACGTAGACTAGTTAACACGGAGGATTTTTCTTGAAAGACACTCATTTGAACGGCCATCACGATCGGAAAGTCTGTCGGTCTCCATGGACTGAACTAATACATTGATGGACTTTTGTCACAGCAAAGGGTGTGTGTGTGTGTGTGCGCGTGCGTGACACATTATGTTACAATAAAGTAATATGTCACGAGTGAGAGTGGCATCGGTAGCAGATATCACCATGGCTGTTATTTGCAATCAGGCACGAGGCCAGAGGCCAAGTACAGTGTGTTTTACATGGTGCCTGAACATTTATTTAGAGCACTGGAGCAGTTCTGTAGTGTATTGATAATTTCTATAATTTTTATTATTATTATTAATAATGCCTATTCTTAAAGTCCACTGCACAACAATGTCATTTAGGTACTGAATAGGTATAGTGCTGATAGGAAGTTTTTTCAGTTACATTTTGACAACTGTAAAAACAAATGTGTCTAAGGAGGAGTGTGTACTAATTCTATAGATATCTCCTCCACACTTCACATCACAGTCATCATATTCAATTTACTCTCTCTCTCTCTCTCTCCCTTTCTCTCTCTCTCTCAGACTCTCTGATTGTCTCATCTCAGAGAAGGGTTGTGGTTTTCTTGCTTCAGCTCTGACTTCAATGTTCTCCCACCTAAAAGAGTTGGATCTCAGCTACAATTATCCTGGAGAATCAGGACTGAAGCTGTTATCTGCTAGACTGGAGGATCCTGTCTGTAAACTGGAGATACTGAAGTATGTTCAGAAAGAACCCCCTTTGTTGCACATTTAAACATTCAGCATGTTTTCATGCCAGGAATAAACCGTTTTGAATCAGTCTATTGCCCAAATTCCGTTTATGTCAACATTCCGTTTAACCTGTTTACAAGCAAGTAGAATGTCACATTTTGAGCATATTGCTGTTTACATAGCAATCGACATTATTCCAAATAAGTCAGTGACACAGACTAATAGGCTCCCAACGTCCTGACGTAAATCTCCACTGGTGGAATTCCCTCTTTTGGCTTTATAATACTTCTTCAGGGTCTTCCACCTGTATTTCACTTCTTCAAGCGTACATCGATAGCCATCCTCATCAAGTTTTTAACAAAACTTTTAAAAACGTCTCTATTATGACATTTTCTCCCGTCAATGAACTCAATGACGTGCATGATTGCAAGACATAAGTTTGTCTACTCGTCTTTCCAAAAGTGTGTGCGCTGTTTTGCCATAATTTGGAAAGTGCCTGAGTAACAATTGGTTCATTTTATCCTAATTCTGTGTGAATTGAGCATGCGCAGGCCTACAACACTCTTCCTTCTGGGAGCATATTCCGTGTAAGGTGTTTTCATGACCCAATATTGAGTTTAAAACAGGCATATGCTTCGGTTTATTAATAAACTGAATATGGCCTTTTTCGGTTTATTTCAATCAGAATAAGGTGTTTACAAGACACACGCATATTCGGTTTATTCCCAATAAACTGATTCGAAACCGCTTATTTGCTGCATGGAACGGTGCTGATTGTCTCTATTTTGGAGACCATAGTTATTTCTTCATACCAAGCGTACCGGCCTATTTTCAAATGTGTATTATATTAGCTGCTTTACACTGAAGTATATTTATCTCTTTGATGCAGCATGAAATAGTGCAAATATTT